>NW_010185759.1:0-9370 GCF_000695765.1 Mesitornis unicolor | reverse complement strand
TATAAATATATATTATATATAAAGATATAAATTTTTATGATCTAAATTAACGAATAATATAATGAATATAATAATCTTAATTCCTGCAGCACTCCCTCCTGAGCGTCCTTTTCAGTTACCATCCGACCTGCCTGAAAATGGGGGGTCTGCACGAGACATTAATCCCCCTCTTTCCTGACATGACTTTAGATTCCTGGTGTATCCCGTATTTTGCGATGGAGACGACAGCTTTGCAGGGGTGAATGAAATGATTTGCTTCTTCCTCAAGCGCTTTATGGAATCCACCTTTCTCACAGTCAGAGAAACCGCATTTTTAGGTTTTGCCCCATCAAGCTCTGTATAAAGAGAGAAACAAGGATGTTCAGACTGCAGAGCCTTTCTCATCTTTATTATCCAGCAGTTGTTTTTTACAGCCCAAGAAAAGGAATTTTTCAGTGTTTGCAGGCAGAGGCGGGCGCTGACAGAGCTGACCCTTTTGGGATCTGGGGGAACTTTACTCTTCTTTTTTTGCTGGCATTAGGTCTCCAGCAGATTGCTGAATTTGGAGGATGTCTGCAGGAGCACCTGGGTTGTATTCTTCTTATTTTGCAGAAACTGGAGTGTGCTTGGTTTTCCTTTTTATTTTACACTGTATTTACATGTTCTGTCTACTCTGTGTCTTAAGTGGTATGAGCCTAACGATGACAGCAACTGTAGTGCTTTGATGGCAATGTCTGGTGGTAGCTGGTTCATCCGTAGCCTTCTCATCAGCATCACTGACCTTGCTTATAATCCCCTACAAAATGGGAAAGATTCGGTGGGTTTCAGAGCATTAAACCACTGAGAACTGCAGTGTTTTATCCTGTGAGTGGGATGTTGTACCTGGGTCTGTGGTTTCGTGCTGCTGTGTTCCTGTTCTGAGCATTCGCCAAAATGCAGGGTCAGAGGAGCCACCTTCACCCTCCTGAGAGTGTGCAGATGGGCAGAGGTGTTGTGGGCAAAGGGCAAGAGCACAGAGCTTTTAAAATAATTTATCCCCACTCATCTTCAAGGAAAAAAATACAGAGAGTATCAGGAGAGGAACTGGGCGCTCAGCCTGCGATCCTTACAGAAAACTGCTCCGGTTAAAAGCAATCAACGACACACGGTTGCTTTTGTTATTAAATTCTGGTTTTCCTCCAGTAGCTTTGCCGGCTGCGGTGAGGGACCAGCACTTCTCAGGGAACAAAATAGGGAAAATGGTGGTGGTGGAGTGGAGTTCCCAAAGCAGGCGGTGCTGCCGGAGACTTGACGTGTAGGACGCGCTCTGAATGCCCACGTCTTTCTATCGCAGCTCTCAGGAGAAGCAAAGAGGAAAACAGGAGATCGACGTCTGTTCCAGGCAGAACTCCTAGGAGCACGGGAAGCCAAAAATCCTTAGTACACATTCCATTCAAAGGGCTGTTTCTTGCAGAGCTAATTTGAGATGTATTTTAATATAAAGTAGCCCAACTGACTGTGGGTCCCTGGGTTTCTTTGCTGTGGAGGCTGCAACAAGCAACATGGGGCAGTAACTGGAAATACCTTGGATAAATATCTTGGAGAAATATCTCCAGTACCCAGAGCCAGAGAGCCAGAAACATAAATCAAGTATCACCTTTTTCTTGATTTGCTGCCATAGCCCACTGGAATATATTTCCTTTCCCATGAGCTGTAAGGCAATGCTGAGTCTTTGCTTTGGTTTTTAATGGCACATTGGCGAAAAGAAAAACAAAATTTAAGAGCTGGTATTAGTTTATGCTTAGCAGTTGGTGCCCGCATCAGAGGGGAGGCTGCCTTCTCTCTCGCTTGGTGGGTTGTGGACCTGCTGGGGTGGTATCTCCCGCAGGAAGAAGTTGTACCAAAGAACATAGCGTAGCTGGAGAAATGGGTCTGCAGAGCAGATTTCTTCAGCGGTGACGTTATCTCCAGTGATGATGACTGGGCTGGGCTGGAGAGAAGGATTTTGTTGCCCTTTCCACTCCTACGGCAGCTGAGGGGTTGCACTCGGTTGAGCTTTGCTTTGGAGTTGTGCTTGTGTTATAATTCAAATTGCGAAAGGAAAGGAGGCAATCTTAAGAAAGAATTAAAAGCAGAAGTAATGCAGTAGACAATACTTAGCAGGGACTTCAAGATGAGATGACTCCTAATTTAGATGAGTGTTTTCACTCCTGTTATCTCTTGTATTTTTATAAGCAGCAGTAGGCAAAGAGCCCAGCAGCACGTGGGGTCTGATGGTGTCTTCTCCAGCAGAAACGACCACCTTACACGTGAAAGCGGTGGAAAATGTGTGAACGAACCTCTATTTGAGAACAAGTATGATTATTGGTGTGATGCAAAATGCTTAATTTGGGGGGAAGGGAAAATTGAGAGAAAGACAGAAAGGTTTCCCTTCGGCTCTTGAGGTGTTTTGCAACTGAAACTCCGTTTTCGGAGAGCACCGGATTGCAGCGTTGTCCTGGTTTGGGTTTGGAAGGGTTGGCACCTAAACTCACTGGAATTTTCTCAGCATACGTGAGCGTGAATTCTCCTACTGAGTCAGTTCCTGTAGCAGAAATGAGAACTCAACAGAGAAAAATCTGCTATTTTAAGAGGGAGAAAATTGAGCAATGTCTCTAGAGACCTCCTCAGCGTACCCCGGTCAGCTCTGAAACACGGCTGGGTTTTGGGACAGAGTCATGGGGCAAAACGAAGGCTGCTGCCAAGTCTGGGACTAAAAGTGAGCATCCAGCCCAGCATCTTCATGCAGGGAGACCCCAAAGCAGGAAAAGGATCGAGCAATTAAAACAAGGCAAAAGCTGCAAGGTGTGGCAGGATTGCATCCCTTGTATAGCTTTCTTCTGCCAAAAAAAGGGAAAAATGTGTTCTTGAGAGGCAGTAACGTTAACAACCTGACAGCTGAGGAAGGAAACGCCCCAAAAGCCTGCCAACCCCAAATCCCTGACCCTGAGTTTGTTCCTGTGTGTTTAAAAACGAAACATGGATGTTTTCCACAGCATAGTTCAAGCTTGAGTGGAGTGAAATTCTGTAAAATTCAAAACTTTGGGGTTAATTAATGAAATTCTTGGCTATGGCAATATGTAGATCATTAATGAGCAGGCGTCACCCCCTCCTTGAAGAAATCCCCCAGAAGTGTGGAAGTGGCATCACCGCGCACAAAGGCATCGTATTGCGGCAGCGGGGCTTGATGTGCAGCCTGAAAACTCTGGGTGACTCGGGAAGAGCGCTGAATTTTCACTCAATTTTAGTGGATTTTGTGGTGAAGGGAACTATGGAGCCTGGCCCAGGCCCACGCTTTGCTGAATTCCAGAAGTTCCCACTGGGGAACTGGCCTCACCCAACCCCGATTTCACCCCATGAGGGCGAGAGCAGCTCAGCTGCTCTGCGAGGGTGCAACAATTTTCTGTCAGCGGGAACGAAGGCAAATCCCTGGTTGCGCAAGGCAAAGCCGTTTTGCAGTCCCTGCCTGCACGGCCGTTTCTCTCCTTGCAGCCCCAGAAATTCGGGGTTAGCTCTGAAAGTTTCTCTGTAGGATCCTTCATCCGGAGACGTGAGTAATTTTTTCACCTCCTCCATGAACCATCGAGACCGTCACGCTCAGATGATGTTTGAATATTTGAATTGGATCTTTATTTTTTTAATTAACCTTTGCTTTTGTAGTGTTTAACATGAAGTGAAACCCTTTGGGTTGGGGCCAGGGTGCTGGGTGTCGTGATTTCCGCATCCCCCCAAACAGGGAATCGCTGTGAAGAAGCCGCTGAGGCTCCTGCGCATCTTTAGGGGCAGCGGCAACGTAACAAACCTCATTTCCTCTTTGCCCATAGGAACAAAACGGGCCATTATTAACGCTCTTTTCATTTATCCATCGTTGAAGAGCCGCTTAAAATTGTATTTTATTGTGATAAGTGCACACTGTGGGGTTGTTTTCCGTAGTATCTGCTAGAAACCAAAGACTCGAGCAGGAAATCTGTTTGCGGTAAACTTGAAATCAATTCTGTTTGCGCCGTGTTAAATATGCCTGTGTGCCTGCTGTCAGAATTTAAGCTGGTAGTGCTTGCAACCAATTCTGAGCACGTTGGATTAATGGTTTTCTCTCAAGGTATCGTGTGGTTTCTTTTACCCTTCAGGGGAAGAAAAAAAAAGTGATTAAGAGTAAATCACTGCTGATCTTAGAAATATTTTATGGTTGTTTTCTTTGAGTCGGTTGGCCAGGAAAATTAATGAATGGTGAAGTTGTTAACCTGCTTTTAAATTGGAATATAAATCCAGCTCAGGAGAGCCAGTGGTGCTGCAGGATTGGAGGAGTTGTCCTTTCAGATGAGATACTGGAATTTTTGGCCTGTTTATGGTTACCATTTATGATTAATACTATAATGACAATTCTTATAATGCTCCTTGAGAAAAATACGTTGAGAACAACCTCCGCTCTTAGCCAATACTTGATCTCCCAAAAAAAATCAGTTTCTGAAGGTTTTCTTTTGCCTTGCATGATCCTTACACTGCTGGTAATAAACTCCTTGCTATCACAAGTCCCATTTCAAGCTTGAATGAGTACCTTGTAAAACAATTACCAGGTTTTAATGTCACACTAACGATGTGCTATTACTGAACTGAAACAAAACGTGGTTGTATCACGCTGGATCCTCCATGAGCCTGCGACTGCTTCATTTTCCTCTGTGTAAAACTCGCGGGCGAGAGGGAAGCCCATCACCCATGGCCAAATCCACTCTGTGTATTTTAACATTGTAATAGATGTCCACTTGTATTGCAGCCCAAACAGCTGTAACCACACCAAAGACGTGGAAGAAACCAAAAGACCAGACCCAAGCCACTGAGGAGGTGACAGAGACAGAAACAGAGGTAGGATGGAGTCTCAGTCTTCCTCTATCCAAATTTAATGATGCTGTTGCTCTCTCAAAACTGTATTTCGTAGGAACTGCGATATTCCTCAGCATCCTGTAGATAACTGGGTTTAATCTGTTCCTTGTTGAAATTTTTCAAGCTTTCTTCATTCTTGTTTAATGGTGGGATGAGAGGAAACGGCCTCAAGTTGCGCCAGGGGAGGTTTACATTGGATATGAGGAAAAAATTCTTCACTGAAAGGGTTGTCAGGCACTGGAACGGGCTGCCCAGGGCAGTGTTGGAGTCACCATCCCTGGAAGGGTTTAAAAGATGGGGAGATGAAGTGCTTAGAGACCTGGTTTAGTGGTGGACAGGTTATGGTTGGACTCAATGATCTTGGAGGTCTTTTCCAACCAAATGACTCTGTGATTAATTTAACAACCCCCAGCATTCAAGAGCATGTAACTGCTGTCCTTCCAGTGAAGGGGGAGATAAAAGTGGGTCTGAATCTGTGGGCACTGCCTCGTTTGGGTCCCAGGCCACCACGGTGACATTTGGCAGGTTCAGCTGCCGTGCGGTGATGTCAGTGACGCCACAGCCAAGGTCAGCGTGCCTGGCGTGCACTGGCCTTCTCACCCAGTGCAGAAGCTGAGAGAGGAAGAGGCTGAAGTTTTCAGGCAAAACCACCTCGGCAGTGATTAGATGAGGAATGAAAATGTCCCTTGCTGCTGTTCTGGTAGGGATATTGCAGGGAGGACGTCTTTGTTTAATATCCTGGGGAAAATTTGGGTTAGAGTAGATCAGAAAAGGAGTAAGAGAGTGAAAATATCAGAACTCAGGCTGCCCTGTGCATGTATTAAAAAGATGTTGGCCAGATGTGACACAAGGAAGTGTTGCTTCTTCACTCCAGATTTTTCTTCTGTTACTGTTCTTCTGCTATTTCCTCCACAACTTTCCCTTACCACAAACATCACTGAACCTTGCTGCTCTACAAGCATGTTATGGCAGAGGAAATCTTGAGTTTATGGACAGTGCTTCATCCTTAGTTCACACAAGTGTTTGCAGCAGATTTGTGTTTACCCATTACAAATGGTACAGACGTGCTTTCCCCTCCGTTTCTGGGGGAATAGATGCTTAAATGCTCACGTGCAAGGCATCACGCTGCGGCTGCTGGTCTGTGCGCAGCGGAAAAGCTGGCGATTGGGTAATCTGGGGAAATTAAAAGCATCCCTGTGTTTGTTTTCAAGCCAGAGAGCAAAGGATGTCACTGGGCCTGCAAGTTTATGCTCTGTGTACGCTTTCTCCATTATTTATGACAGGAGCTGTCTCCTGGACCTCTTGGCATTTTCATCAGTGCGAATCTTTCAGAGTATCCCCTTGAAAAATCTGCGAAAAGCATTTTAGGATGTAGGGCCTTTAGGCAGGGAGGCGAAAGGATTGAGAGCCTCTTCTGGAGCGTCCTCAATGAAGCCTTTCCTTTGTTTGATGCTTTTAGACGTGTTGGGGTTTCTCCCAGCAGCAGCACGTTCCTACCACCCCCTCTGGGTGCAGAGTAAGGCTGTGTCCTTGGAGAGCTCTAAAACTAACAGCCAGGGCTGCCATTAGAAGCATTTTCCTCAAACCGAGATGCTGAAGTTGTGGCTGTGACATTGCCGTCTTTACCGGGATCTGCTCCAATTAGCACAGGAAACACACATTTAAACAAAGGATCCCCCCAGAACGAGCCCTGCTTGCTCTTTAAAGTAGCCGGTGAGCCGCAGGAGAGGGGAGAAGCCAGATTGTCTGCTGGGCTGGGATTGCTTGTGGTTGTCATGCTATGGGGCTTACCAGTTCCTTCCATCCCATCCCAGTGGCTCCTGGGGATATCACGGGCAATGCTGAGTCTTTCCAGTTACGCTGTTAATTACGGGTGGGTTGTGTCTGGGAACAGACCGGTAACTCCTCTGATGGTTCTGTGTTGTTCCAGATCTCCAGATCGCTGTTTAAGATGCAGGTGTATTCCTGTTAGGTGCAAAAATGCTCTATGAATATATGAAGAGCTGGTTTTGTGTGCCTGGAGTTTTGGCAGGGTGGTTTTAACGTAACCTCTGTGTTTCCATCTGTGCTTCAGCCTAAAGTAGAAGAGGAACTTTCAGGTGACAAAGTACTTGAATCCGAACAGGAGAAAATGAGCCATGGGTTTCAACTGGAGAGAGACCCTGTCGAGCTTAAAAAGGCGAAACCTGTGGAAGAAAACGGTGAGCAGGAAGCAGAGCCTGTGCGAAACGGTGCCGAGAGCGTCTCAGAGGGAGAGGGAACCGATGCGAACTCAGGCTTCACAGAGGGCTCCAGCGAAGGGCCAGTGTACCAGTATAAACCAGGTAAATCCTGTTTCAGACTCTTGCTCACTTGGCTTTCTTCCTCCTTCCCATGCACGCCCCGTGCATCCTCCCTGCAGAAGGAAGGATGTTCCCGGTGGGGCTGGCAGCGGGTACGGCGTTTCACCATGTCCAGCTCCACTGGGATCCACCAAGCAACAGGCTCAGAGAGACTGTTTGGGGAGAATGAGAGGAAAACTGGTTTTGTTTTGCTGGTGGTAATGAAGAAAAGAGAAAATCCCCAATTCCTTGAATTTATTGCGCATGTGGATGTTGGCTGCAGCAGAGTGGAAATGGCAGCGAATCGATTCCCCTGTGAGCAAGAGCTGAGAAGGATCCAAGAAATTCCATATGAGCAGACGCACATCTTAAATAAGTTCTGATTGAGTCCTAAATGTGAGTATGTGTGATTGTAGCCAGGAAATTGGATCTATATACAGTTGCATAGATCTTCTGGAAGAGTAAGGAAAAGAAACAGTGTTATGGTTTTCAAGCCCTGCTATTGAGCTGCGAGCATGCCGTTCTTCTGATAAAATAATTCAAGCGTGGGCTCTCAGGATGCAATCCTTTCATTGCTGGTTAGCGCTGGGTATAGTGTACCTGAGGGGTGGTTTTGTTATTTATAAAGATACTTAATTTGTAGACCTGAACCTCTATTAATTCACCTCATTAAGAGAGACCTTGAGACTGACTTCTCAATTGCTACCAATTTTTAAGCCTTTTCTTATTCAGGTGAAGCTCCCTCCAAATAAATTCAGTCATTTTCTTAAGAGTTCAGAAATTAAAGAGTATAAAACAAAATAAGGACCTGGAGAGCCTGGTGGACAAGGCATTGGACGAGGAGCACCACCATTGTGTGGTTACACTGCAGTTGTTCTTTCTGCACCGCTTTGTTCTCACAAAGACCCTGCTTTTCGTTTATTAATTTAGCGCTATTGTAGCGTTAGGAGAAAACGTAGAGGCCTCCTGCTAATTTACCACGCCCTTAGGATAGCTTGCGGGTTCATTAGTTAAGCACATCTTGACGTTAATCCATAATTCATCAGCTGTCTCTCCCAAACACGCGATGGAGTCGGAAGGATCCCGGTTGGATCTGGGCGTCCTCTGGCTCAGCTGCAGGGGCTGGAGAATCCCTTGGAAAGCAGCGAGCGTCGCGTGTCTCTGCTGCAGCGCAGACCCGGCCGCTTGGGGCAATAATCCTCGATTTCAGCTCTGCTCTTTCTAAAAAAGGAGGGTTTTGGTGATCACAGGAGGAATTGTGTGTTATATCCCGGTCTCTCCCCTCAGTGGGATCCAGAAGCCCTGCCTGGGACACTGCCCAGCTGCTTTTCTCATTAAAACAGCTTGTTAAGATCCTTGCAGGAGAAGGAAACTGTCCATATAAACTGTTTCTTGTTGCTGTCGGTACTTTTCCATGATAAACAGAGGCTGGTGTGGCACCAGGGATAGACCAGGAATTCAGTCTGTGACACTGCTAGCCAGCCAAACTGTTTTCTGAACCTCTTTATCCCCGAGCTCTGTAGAAATAAAACAGCACAAAGAGCTAAAAATGTTAATTACTTTTGTGTCTTTTCATTCCCAGTTATTAAAACCCATCGTTGAAATGTGTTCCTGTGTGTGGCCTCAGCAGGGATGGGGCTGATGAGAACCCAGAGACCTAAAGCTGGTTATCAGGGGCTGAAATAAAGGAATAGAGAACCTGAGCGGCTGGATAAATGCAAAGCAACACCGTTAGCATCAGCAAAACACAAAGGCGGCCTCTCGTCCAGATGTTTTCCTTCAGATAAAGATGTGCTGTCCACACAGGGACCTGACCGGTCAACCTGGCTGCTGGGCAAGGTTTCTTTCCTAACGTCAAACACCCTGGGCAGCCAGCAGAGACAACCCTGTCTCTTGGCTACCAGATGCTGGTTTTCCCTGCACTGAAATGGCTGGGGTTTATATTTTCATTTGCATCAGGCAGGGTCTACACCGTGGTCCTCTGCCCAGAAAGGGCTCTGAAAAAATGGGTGGAAAAGTTGTGTATTTTAGAGCGTGGCTTGTGGTTGTGTGTTTTCCTTTGGTTCCCACCGTTATCTCCAGCATGGGTTGTTAAAGACTCGGTGTTTTCTCATTTTCAAAGGATATTTTTGTTCTGCTAGATGCCCTCCTCTCCCTCTCCTCTCCCTCTCCTC
>NW_010185758.1:11670-27209 GCF_000695765.1 Mesitornis unicolor | reverse complement strand
CCCCCCCCAGCCCAAGTTCCAGTTTTTTGGGGGGGCCTTTAAGAGTTTTAGTAGTCTTACAAATGTTACAAATCTTACAAATCAACCAACAAAAATAAACCCCCCAAAAACCCAACAACCACCGCTCCAAAAAACAACCAACCAAAATAGAGCGAATGTTTGGAGCCAGAATACAGATAGATGTATTTTTCAGAAAATTCGTGGTGGATTTTGGGTATGTGAGATTTGGTCATACTGTCAAATTACTTCATGTCTTACATATACAGTCTTTCTAAGTTTGCATGTTAATGGTAGTTTTGGTAGCTTTTGGACAGAGCTGACAGCTGATATCTTTGAGTCCCTGCAGCCAGCATTGAACAGCCCAAAATTGTCTGGGTTATTTGGTTCCTAAACTGCCTCATCATCCTGTACGGATGTCTTCAGATTCTGGCTTTGCTGCATCAGTCTCTGAGGAGTTCAAAAGGGAAGATTAATTCTTCTAGTAAAAGCTTTCTCTGCTTTGCATCCATATCAATTTCAGTGAATTTGAGGTTCTTTTCTTGGAAGAGTGGAGGGCATGCTTAAACTGAAGACTTATGGATCATGGCAGTGCTGGGCAGTTTTCTAAGCCGCAGGTGAAAAATAAGTATCAGTGTATTCCAGTCTGTCTGGAATATTTGAGGACCTTAATTTTTATCCTAATATAACTTAAGATCCTGGAGAGAAATACAAATCTCATCCTTCTCCCTATGAAATAAACAGGAGCAAATACATATTGTTGCTGCATTCTAGTGCTTTTTTTGCCATCCTTTACCCTACTATTAAATACTTTGCAGTTTGATTAATTCTTGGAGTGCAGAGAAACTTGTGTTTAGTTCTATTGTGATCACCCTGTCTGATCACTGCTCCAAAACAGGCAATAGGATTTTCCTGAAATGAATGAATTTGTTTGAACAAGGGTGCTTTTCTAAACAATTTGCTTTGTCTTCATTGAAAAACTGTAGTGATGGATCTGCATTGCTGTCCCCTGTGGTGAATGACTTACTTCCAGCCAGACCATGTTTAACTTCAGTTTGTTAGGCCTTTGCTAGACTGGGAAACTCTGTTATCACAACTTGGTTCCCACATAGGTGTGTATGAACCTATGCTTTGATAAGCTAATTAGATAGGTCTCTTACTGAAATGCATCTCCCATCCTTTAATCAAGCTGTGTGACTCTGCTCTCGGTTGCTGCAAATGTGAAGAGGTACTTTCTGTTACTACCCTTCTGCCAGATCCCTCTCCCTTGCTATGCTCTGTGGTTTGCCTTTAAATATCTTTGGGGGTGGGACTGTCTGCATGTTTGTACATTATTGAGGACCTGGGAGGGCCTCTGGGTACTGCCTTAATAAATATGTTAATTAATAAAGCCCAGAAGAGATGCTGATTTAACAGTATCTGGGTGTACCAGTGAAGAAATCGAGAGGAGATCCTGTTAGTCTCTCTCCTTGCTTAGCCAGCTGGGGGCATGGCAGATGCTTTAAAGACCCACTGTCGCAAAATCAACATCATATTTCCTTTATAAATACCTTGATGGTTAGAATCTGTGGCACTTCAATGTTACTTTTCCCCTCCCTGAAAAATGCTACTACTGCCATCTTGAAAGCTGAGAGTGATCCCAAAGCTTGCCAGGCAGAAGCTCAGGGAGCTCTCAAAGGATGTTGCTGCTTTTCCCTCTAACCTCTTACAGTCTCTATCTTCCCTCTGTTCTTTTTTCTTTCTTTGCCAGCAAGGCGCTGTGTGCAGTCTTCTGTGAACCTTTGTGGGCCAGATTTCTCACAGGTTCCTTTTTTCTTCCTCAGTAGCTGCAGAAGAAGCAGTGGATCTGAGGGGAAGATGTGTTTTATGATTTTTATGACACTTTATAAAGTGCATTTCGCAGCAGGATTGACAGAGATGGAGACTGAAGTCCACCCAAGACCAGGGATGCAGAGGTGAGTAGGGGATGGATCTGCCCCTGGTGACTGTCCTTGTGCCTCAGAGCCACCTGTGGGGTGAGTAGGGACATCTCTGCTTGCTCAGTCTTTGCTTCCCTGCTCAAACTGTCTGCAGCAAGAGGGGGGGTTATTGCCAGGTGAGCCCAGGACCTGTCTCTGAAGGGTGTTTTGAGGGCAGTGGTTCATTTTACATCACTGGTATCTCTCCAGAAGCCACGGGAGGTCTTATGCATGTGACTGGGCTCCATTATCCAACTGTTGATTTAAAGCCAGGCTTATTTTGACAACCCCACCTCATCCTCTGTGTGCTGCCTCCTGATGGCAGGGGTATCAGCACAGTTTCCCAGTGTGAGGGAGCTGGGCTTTATTCCGCATTCCCTTGGCACTCCTGTGCTCTGTTAGATACTTCAGATGGGGCTCTTTCCCACGGTTCTCCTCCTAGTCTTTGCCTCTGCCCCTTTCTTGCCTATAGCCTCAGGGTTGTAGCTCTCCAGACATCTATTTATATGGCCCTCATTTGTCTTAGTCTCTTTGGCACTTATATGGCTCCCATTGGCCCAGGACCTGAATGCTTCCCAATCTTTAATATATTTATCTTCACACATGCATACCTGTGAGGTCAGGAAGTACTCTTGCTCCTATTGTACAAATGGAGAACATTAAATGGTAATTGGCTAAACTGGGAGCAGGTGGTGGTGGTGATGGAGGAAGGCTGCTTACATGTGGTACAGAAAATGGCATTACAATAAATAGTTCTTCAGCCACTGTGCAGTGGTGGGAATGCAGGTGTCTTCTCCACTCATGTGTGAGTGTTGTCACCAGTGGACTGTGAGGTCCCAGTCATGCCCTGTCCCTGTTTGACCTTTTCAATCTTGAACCTTGTTTTAATGTATTTTTGTCCCAGTCATGGAATTTCAGAGGTAAAAGCTTCTACCAAGTTGTTCATGATGCAGATGGAGGTTGGAGTCCTCTTAGTCTGACAGTGGAAACAAAGGACCTTTTAATGGCAGGATCTTACCCTCTTGCTTGCTGGGTTTGCTGTTCTTGCAGGGGGTTTGACCCCCTGTTTTCAGTGACTCCAGGGTGGGGATAGGCCCAGCAGTCTAAAACACAGCCATCATCTTTAAGGTTTGCTTTGTTTTACTAGAGGACTCTGAACAGGCTGTCTGCTGGGATAGGAATTTTTGGCAGCTCATACACAGTGACACTATTTTTTGGCAGTAGCTTTCCCTTAGCATTTCCCAAAGATGGCAATGCTGCCAAGCATGTCTCCAAATGCTTTGCAAACTTGAACAATTAGCAGTGTCTTCAGTGCAGAGACAATGCTTGTTGCATTTAAGCAGCTAAATCAAAACCCATTGGGGGTCAGCGGTAATCCCGTTCTTTTGAAGTCAACAGTGTCTTCTCCTGTGCTTAAAGTTGAGCGGGTGCAAAGTGTCTGGCTGAGCACTAGCCGAAGCCACATGCCCAAAGCCACTGTGTGTGGACTGTGAGGGGAGAAGTTGGGTGGTTGGCTCCTGGCCCCATGCCTGGCCAATAGACCACAGTGCTTAATTAGTGTGGCAGCTGTTCTCTGTTAGCAATGCTTTCCTTAGGCGCCTGCACTAATGTTCTTGATAATAGCTAAGGAGAGAAAGGAGGAGGAAATTGCATCTATATTTTATTAATACTGCATTCATATTTTATTGTGGAGAACCCTTAGGTGCAGGAAGATTCTCGGTGAGAACGGTTGCTTTTGAGTGCTGGGGCCATTGTATGGTGCTGAGGAGGTGAACTTTGGTTTTAAAAACAAATGCACATTCCTTCCAGGGTAACCTGGGAAAGCCCAGAAACCCTCTGCCACTCACCTCCCAGCCTCAGGCTGCAAAGCAAGTGGCAAATTTGCTGATAATATTTGGTTAGCTTTAGTAACTTCTAATATTGTTAGTGAGAGAGGGTTGGTGGGCTGCAGACAAACATTGCACTGATTATTTTTTCCTTTTGATAAGCTGCCAGGCTTGGGGAGGTTTCTTTTTCAATTCTCTGAGCTTACTCCCCTCTTTCAGCTGCATGCTGTATTCCTTCTCTTCTGGCTCTGAATCCCGGCAAGGAGTTGCAACATCTCATTAACATGGCTGTCACGTTCCTATCCTGCATGGTTCGGGTGCTGTGGCTGATAGTGGGTCCAAGGTGGCCCATTGGGCTGGTAGAGTTGGCCTTGGTGGCTGGTTGAGCTGAGAGCATGCGAGATGGCTGTTTGGAGCGGTCTTGGCCACTTTTGAGGCCATCTCGAGGCATTGCTCGCTGGGCATCTGGCTGCAACGCTGCACTGAGTAAAACTGAGGAAGCTGGCAGCGTTGTGTGGTTGACCTGGGCATGGCTGAGCAGGAGGCAAGGCAGCAAAGCCAGCACGTGCCCCGATCTTGCGCCTGGACGGGTCACTGCTGCTGTCTCCTGTGGCAGCAGCGAGACAGAGGCAGAGCGTGCTCACTGACCTGCTGTCAGCTCTCGCCCTCTCTCCTCATTAGGAGTAGGCTTGGGCCAGGAAGGAGACATTTTATAGTCCAGTCAGAGAAACATAAAAAATAGCCTTTGAAAGATGGTCTGTCGAAATAGCCTGAGCCTCTTAAAAAATTATGTACACACCCTTCATGCACCATTAAGTATCATTGTTTCATTTAGTTAGCATGTGGTGTAGTTCTGGTTGTACTTTGCAAAACATCTCATTCTCCAAAATGTTGTTATACCCTGTGGTTTTCATTATAATAAAAATATGCAAACAATTACTATCCAAACAAAACTAAGTGTAATTTAATTTTTAAATCCTCCTCCTTCTTTCACTGATTCCAGAGTTTTTCCTTGGTGTAGTGTCCAAAATTCAGAGAGAAAGGAAAGCTGAAGTTAAACTGTTTACAGAAAGGAGCATTTCTGCCTTCTTACAACTACAACTACAAAAGAAACATTTGTTGCCTCAGATAACTCCTAAGCAAGCTGCTGTCAAAACAATTAGTGTTATTTTTCTATTATCTTCTTATTTGGGAGTAAATAGCCATTTCATGAATATGTTAATTACCTGGTAGGTGCAGAAGATAATGCAGAAATGAATGGTATATCTCCAGAAATGATGATAAAGCTTCTATTGTATCCAAAAATTTTCAACGATTTTTTTCCAAGTACTTGGGGTGAGGTAATTGCAGTTAAACTGCTCACAACTGGACCCGTTCTGCTTTGATAATTTAAAGGTTTGTCAAAAGCAACACCGTTTTGCAAATGAAGATTTTTTTTTTTCTTCCTCCCTTTTTTCTTATGGAAAAAGCGGGGGGTGAGCAGTCAAAACCTGAGTCTCTACAATAGCTGAACATTTAAATCCTGTTGTATTTCTATATTAAGTTTTAAAGGCTAACAGGCTCTGAAAAAAAGACACTTATGTAAGTACTGCAGAGTGGTATGTCTGCGTGCTATTAAATACATGATGTTTTTAAATGTAAAGTAATACTAGGTTATTCCATTTAAATTGGGCTATCTGCAGGACAGAAATTATTTGTGAATTTATCTGTTAGTGGATGCTTGTTTGTTTTCTAAATGATCCGAATATTTATTTTAGTGAGAGTGTCCTTATTTAGGCTCTGGAGAAGCAGAAGAGTGCTAGTTTTCCTTTTGGAAATGTGTACATTTAGGAAAAAAATTCAATATTCTGCAAAGTTGAATGCACTATTGTGCCAGATAATTAAAATGTAAATTTAAGTATCTATGCCGGCTTTGTGATTTTTTTAATACTTTTAAGTTAGTTGTCTTTTAAAACATGTGGTCAGCTGTTGTATTCACATATGGTCAAATGATCAAAGTCTGAACTCCTCTCTAATTGTCCCCTGCTGCTTGTCTGCTCTGTCCATGATCAAGGCCTCAGCAGGTGATAAGAAAGGCATGAGAACAGGCTGGAAGGAGAATGAACTACTGAGGGGCCCAAGCTGAAAGAAATAAAGACTTCCAGTACATCACCCTGACAGTAAAGAACTAAGAAAAAGTGAAGTCTGGTTAGTTCTTATTTTTTCTTTCTTTCTCGCCTTTTTCTCCCCCTGTTCACCAATCTGCATATATTTTTTTTTAAAAGGCAAAATGCAAATGGAGCAGTTTCTGTATTCTCAGCTCATATAAAAGAACCAAACAGTCTACTGCAGACATGTTTATTTACTTGCTAGGAGGAGGAAGCTGCTAAGTCACACAGTTTATAGTATTTCACATGTTTGTGGAAATCATTGCAATTCTTTTCACTTGTGCTTGTCATTGTTTGCCTGGAGTTCACTTTGCCAGATGGTTCTTTATTGTCACTGGTGTCCACACCTCACTCTTGCATCACTTCAAGACCAAATGGTGTGAAGAGCTTTAATACTTAGAGGATTTAGTAAAAGTAAATCCACACTTTGTGGAAGGTTCATTCTCAGCTATTCAAGCAGGTCTAGCACTGATTCAGAGAGGGAGTAGCTGAACCAAGGAATGAAGAAAGGGTGAAATAAATGGATTGTCTTTGCCATTCATGTTTGTCCCCTGCTCTCTTGCAGTCAAAATGCCAATGGAAAATTAAGGATCAATATTAGATTTAGACTGAGGAGTTAACAGTTAAAAAAAGGAAGGTGCATTGCCAGCTCCCCGCTCCACTCCCCCGGCCCTGCCTAAGTCAGCGTAGAAAACAGTTTGCTGCATTTCTTAAGCTAAATTTCTTAGGCTTGCACTAATGTATTTGTATGCATCATGTTTCTGGAACCACGTGAGGATTAATTTTTTACATGAATTTGCATGTAAATAGGGTACTCCTTTTTGGTTTCTGTAGAGTCGTTTCTTGATGTTTGCAAACACTGTCACTCAGATGCAAGAAGTGCAATTGCCTCATTTTACAGATGAGGAGGCAGTGGCTGGCTGAGAAAGGAGTAATGTGCAGACTGTCATTCAAATATGTAGGCTAGTGGGACAATTTATATTTCATTATTAAAAATAGGTTTGAGTGCCTATTTCCCTAATTTTGCAGGTAGCTGAAGACTATTTATCTAAATGACTGCAGCAATAAGAGTAGCCTGAGAGAGTGTGTGTCTCTGCATGAACAGGGAGTATTTTAGCAGGAAGCAGGTGTGAGAGGACTTAGAGGTTATTATAGAAAAATCCCTGCATTGTTGCATAGCTGCTGTAAAATAGGCAAACAAGTTAATGGGGTATATCCACAGAGGAGTGAGGACACATCACAATTCTGCTGCAGTCTCTACAAAAAGGCAGAGCTGCACAGTATGGCCAGCTCCAAAGGGTTCTCATAAGCCATGTGGGTTTTGGGTAGGACATCTCTTGAAGCGGGTTCATGGTAGAAGGGGTGACAGCTCATAACTGTGATGCACAAGAAGGGTGGTAGAGAAGGAGGAATACAATCACGTCTCTGCACAGGGCAAAGGGTGAGAGAGCCTTGAAACAAAGGGTTTGGAGCATTTTGACCATGAAGGTTTGTGGAAGGGAGGGCCCGGTCCTGGTGGGAGCTCTGCTGGGGAGTGTCTGCCTCAGCAGTGACCCACAGAAGTGAAGTGCCCCATGGAAATCTCAGCACTTTCCTTCCCTCCCCCCTGTCTTCCTTTCTGAGGTGTGAGCTGGTTCCACTTGGTCATGCTCAAGTGACTTCCTGAGCTGGGGTCGGTGGAAGTGCACTGCTGAGGAGATGAAGTGCCCACCGCAAGCTATGTTTAATGTGAGAATCAGTGGAGCTGTTTGCTTCTGAACGCGGTAAACAGAGAGGCTGCCAAGTGAGGGCAGTGAAGCAGGGTGTATAAATGAGCTTAAGAGACAGCTAGAGATTTTATGAGCAGTTGGGTGGGGCTGTGGTGACAGAAGAGAGAGGAGGGGATAAACAGAGCTGGCAGACTTGTTAGGCAGAGTACTCTTTTTTCTACTGCTAATTCTTCATAGGAAATCTGTGGCACAGCAAATGCAGGGGAGGTATATTCCTTATGCTTCATTTGCACGTTCAGGCTTTGCTTTTTATAAAATTGGCAATGCTGGGCTATCGGTGTATTCAAGTTCCTCTCGCTTGTCCAAGCCATGCCCAGTGTAAATGGAACCTGAATGGATAATGCTACATTTCTTGCTAGTTGTTTTACAGCCCAGGGTGACAGGAGAGTAAGCAGTGGAAGGAGTCCAGACCTGGCTGCTGCAGCTTCTCCTACTCCACCTTCATGATTGCTGAGTAATTGCAGCTTCTGAGCTGTGGTGCAAATGATGAAATGTTTTGTTTGTAAGAGGAATTGTTGTATTTGCTCTACTCTTCTTCAGCATTCCTACCACATACATTAAACCTCTTGTTAAATACCCCTGCCCAGTGAAGGCTGGGTAATATTGTTTGGTCTGTGAGCAGTTTGTAGGGGTCTGAGATGAGGTGGGGTTTTGTCAGCTGGAGTGATTAGTTCCTGCCTGGTGAGTTTGGGTTTTTCTCTCAAGGTAGGTTTGGTTCCAGCTGCTTTAATCTCATGTCCTTTGAGTGCAATTTCAGAAAAGGTGAGGTGGGCACACAGTTCCCTTGCCCTTGTGCTGGTATCTAAGACAATGTCTACAGTAGGTGTGAGTTAACAGAGCTGAGTATCGGGAATTTGCCCTTGCCTGTTTAGGGACTCTCATGCATCCCCTGTACTACAAAATCCATCCCTCTGTGGGGTGCTGCTGGCTGAGGGATGATATCTAACCCTTCTGTCAGGTTTGGCCATGCCCTAATGACCTTTTTGTAAATATTCATTATCTAGAACATCTAGAAGTAGGAAAGAATATCTACCTTGATGGTGGACACACAATGGGAACAGAGACAGCAAAATTTAACCAGCTTACACATTTTATCTTCTGCCATTTGGTCCCCTATTGTTTTGTTCCCCCTTGGGAACAAAATGGGCAGTGTCCAAGGAAAGCTGTGGAGAGGCATCTTTGCATTCTGGAACTTTCTAAGCTGGTGTGACCTGTTTACCTTCAACACAGCTAAGATGTTTATTTTTCATAGAAAGCAGCCTTGGTTGTAGACATTAATGGAAAGGTAGAAATGCTTTCTGTGTCTGTAATGGTAGTTTTTGTAGAACACGTTGATTTGTTACGTTTACAACAATAGCATACAGTAGTACATGGAGAATCCCAAAATTGTGGTGGAAATGTTGAGAGGCAGTGGATGGATATCTCATATGTAGTACTGCATTAACCTTGCAGGCTGAAATAGTTTGATGAGGAGTTACTGGCCACAGTAACTGCAAGTAAGTTCACATATTGTTATTTTTATATTGGTTCAGGTTTCTTTAGTGGTAAAAGCTAGTCTTTCTGCCAGCCTGTGGAAAGTTCCTAAGCAAAGAGCTACTCCACACCTGCTGCTGATGGTAGTTAGTGTTGTGCTGTTTTCTTGAAAAATGTGTTTGGATGCTATTTTCTAGAATAAACAAGTTGAAGTGGTCAGTAAATAAAATGCTTTCCTCCCACTTCTCTCCTTCCACCATGTGCTTATAATAAGGGGCTGAGTGGAAAAAAAAAAAAAAAAAGATAAGTGGTTGGGTCTCACTCCTGCTAACAATCAAGAAAATTACAGAACCAACAAAATCAATTTCCAGCTTTAATAGTCCACAAGCCCAAGGAGTTCTGCACAGTACTCCCTGGGGTCAAAGTAGACTTTGAATCTCTGAAGTTTTACACAAAGGAGGTGTGTTGAAAACGAAGTTTTTGGTGGAGTCACGTGCTTCAGGAGGTTTGAGATCAACAGGAGGTGTGTGGTTTGTTTTCTCTCATAGTGGTTTCAGATGGGAGCTGAGCAGTGGGTTTGCTGGAAGGAGGCAAGGTGCCAGGCTCTCCTTCACACCTCCTGCTGCGTTGTACCTCCTATCATGTGGTGGCCTGTGATGCAGCCATTCCACTGCCACCTCCCAGCCCTGTGAGTCCCAGTCCTAGCACCCAGTTGGAAGGCAGTCGCTCCTCAGTCTGATTTTATGCTCCTTTATGGGTAACTGAAGGGGACAGGTCCCAGCCTCACTTCCTTGGCATCCATGTGTAGGAAGTGGAGTTTGGTTTATTAATTTGCCAGCCTCTCAAAGACTGCCGTGAGAGCTCTTTGCAATAATAGATTATTGAGGGAGCACCCTTGGGCTGAGTAGGGCAGGCCCTGTGTTCTGTGTGATTTGTTCTTTGCAGGACCTGATCCTGTAAGGTGCTCCTCCTGGCTGGACCTGGGTGGGAGACAGTGTGAGCCCACCCTGTTCATGCAGGGGGCCTCCAACTGGCCAAAAAGGAAGGGGTGAACAGAGCAATCACTGCTTTGGATTGGACTGTGAGACAGAAGGGAAGCAGCAGGCTTCAGCAGGGGCTACTTGGGAAGATTTTAGCTGGTGGAGAGAAGAAGGTGCTTTCTCTGTGCTGTAGGTCGACTTATAGGGTAATTAAAAGAATAGCCCTAATGTGCATGAATGCTGCCTGTCAAAATGGCTCTTTAAGTAGATTTGCAGAGGAGAAAAATAGTTGCCCATGTGCCACCCTGAAACGTATATAGCAATTAAATGATAAAGTTGATATGTTACATGTGTGGAGGCCAGGAAATTTGGAGGCTGGGTTGCCATAGCAACCGTAACTCTGCCCCCCTGGGCATAGGCATTCCTATGGGGTCGGTCAGGGCGCAGTTGTGGGGGTGGGAAGTGCTGCCAGCGTTGTAGCAAAGGGGTGGGAAAAGTAATAACAATGTAAAAATAAACCCAACTCTTTCATCTCATTTTGTGGTGTGAGTGGAAGAGCAGTAAAAGGTGAAGCACCTCTCCATTATGTGTGTTAGAGAGAATACTGCAGTGCTTGCTGTCAGGATGTGCCAGAGACCTTGTGCCTTGGGAGGGTAGAGTTAACTTCAGTTTTATCCTCAGCAGATTTCAGCTGCTCTCAGCTTTCTGAGGACACTGTATTAAGTGAGGAAAGAATGTCTTCAAAATCATGCCAGTATCCTTCTTTGGCTCCTACAACTAAAATCCTAGACCATGAAGGAGATATCTGCTCCAAAGAACTGTGTTTTGAAAATGCTGCTCAGGCCCGGCCCTCTATGGAGCACATATATTCAAATATACTCAAAATAACATCATGTCATTAAGAGCAAGACTTATACTCCTAAAGGATTCTCCTGCTCTTCCACAAACTTTGAAGCCATCTAATTTTGGTCTGAGAATCACAGAATGTTTGCTTTTGTGCCCCTGTGCATTTGTGAACGCTTGTATTGATGCAAAGCGGCTGCTCATTCCTCCTTCAGGAGCTGGGCAGGTTGAGCCTGTGACCAGGGGTGATAGGGTGCTGATGAGTCCCCCTTCCTCGTGTCTGCAGTGTCACTGCCTGGGACTCTACCACTTTCAAGTTTGTTAGTGCAGATGACTTTAGGCTAACAGAAACCCCAGTTGTGAATGATGTAGCTTCTCTTGCCTACAAAATATAAAAGGAATTGGTGAGGAAATCGGAAATGACAGCTTGGCTTTCTCTGCTTTAATGAACTTAAACCTCAGTAGTTTTGCGGAGTTGATTCTTGTTTCAGTATCCAGGCCTCACTCCTCAATAATCTCTGAATCTATTGTTTTGCCTTTCTGAATCGGCCTGTTTTTTCTTATTTTTCCTTTTCCATTTTTTCTTTTTGAGATCCTCTCAGAATAGATCTGTGCTTAGGTATTGCCACAAAAAAAAAAAACAGGTAATTTTTTAAAATGAAAAAATGTCAGCTGGTTGCTGGCAGATACCTCCCATCTGGAAAAGACTCTTGGCTCATATGCTGGTTATCCCTGCTGAGATAAAGCGAGCAACTGGAGCAAATGAAGCACTTGTGAAGTGTGCTACAGCTTCTCCCTGTAGTATGCAAACGAACTGCAAATCATCTGTGTTCCTGCAGGAAGTCCTTTATGAAAAGCAGTGGGATGGAGAAGGAAAGGAAAGGCCTGTGTGCTGATGAGATTATTTTCAGTGGAGGGCAACGTGCCTTTGCTGTATGGTTGGGGTATGATAATAGAAGTCTGTGGCTCTCAGAGGCAGGAGTTGAAAGACATAGAACGATATAGTGATACATCTCAGGGCATTTTATTTTATATTAAACCTCTTTTTTTTTTTTTGTAGCAAATGCATACCAAATGTGAGAGAGAAAACCTATTGTGCTACCAGACTTTAAAATTAAACATGCACAGAGAGCATGCAGTTGTTTTTATTATACTGAGATGTCATCCTAATATTGCTTTAGTTTATTTGAATAAATTGCATGTATTTGACAATCATGTAGTAGGAATGTGACATGAGAAAGTCAGCAAAGGTACATGATGATGATACCATGAAAGGCAATGTTTATGGAGAAGATATTTTCTATATACCATTGTTTAATGTCAAAACATGTTTCTTCAATTTACATTCCTTTTTGTTGTTTTTTTTTTTTTTTAAGGGTGCATAATAACTTAGTGCAGCATTGGGAACTTGAGACAGATATAACTTAAGCAAATTATCTAACTACACACAGTACTTTGTTGTTCAACACACAAGCAGCTGCCATAGCAACTACAAGATCACAAACTGTTACAATACCTCTGAGAAACTAGTTGTCTTTTAAAATAAGCGCAAGCTTGTGGATTTGCATGTCAACTTTATTTGACAATAGCCATGACTTTTCGGGAGAAATGACGCCTCCAAATGCAAGCTTCCTCTCTGTGAAATCATTATGGTTTATGTTGATGATGGTATTTTATTGCTTTGCTGTATTTTTTTTTATTATAATATTTTTTTCTGACCTAAATGAATTGTATGTATTTTAACATGCTCATTATTATTTCTGTACACCATGATAGTGTCTAATGACCCTTATAAACTCTGAGGTTGTCTTCTTGTCTCCGGTTAAAAAGAGAGAGGAGCAAGTCCTGTCTCAAAGAGCTTAGGATTGAAAAATGTGGAAATGGCACTGGTGGCACAGAAAAGCAAAATTATTTGTCCTGGCCAGACAGTGGGTTGGTGGCAAAGCTGGTAAAGAGCCTGCTGAGAGCAGGGCTGGCTGCCCTATCATATAGATGGCTGGGGCTGCTAACTGGGCATTAGGGAAACAGCATTGTGGGCTTCTTTCAGATGTCCAGTGTGTCACTTCCTGAATGCAGCTAAATATGTTACCTTTGTTAGATAAGATGGGAACAAGACAAAAAAAATTAAGGGAGAGGGTTGGTGACAGGTTTTTTCCCCCTCCTGTTTTTTTGTCATCAAATAATATATCCCAAATGGAGATGAACTGACCTTCAGTTCAGTGAGAAATTGTCCCTGCTTCACAGATGGATGAACTGCTCCACTGAGGAGTTAAGACTCCTATGAGACCTAAGGTGAATCAGTTGAGAGGTGGGGAAAGGTGTCATGAATGGTTAGGGAAATAGTGATATAAATCCCTGCAAGCAAAATTTGCCATGGTAAGTGACAAAATAAAACAGAGTATTTTGCAGCCATGTCTTGGTTCTGCAGACAAACCTGTATTTAAAAAAAACCTAGCTGTATCAGTGGTAGTTTACTTGTGATAGCGCTTGGCCTATTAAACATCCAAATGGTTTGATTTTGTGACTCCAGATTAATTCTCTTCTGTTTGTTTTGAAAAGGTCATGGTGATGTGTCCCATGTCATGCTGTATATCAGTTGAGGAACTACCATGTATCTGTGAAAATAAGAACAAACCAAGAGAGTTTCCCAGTTTTTATTAATAACACATGCAGAGAGGCTGCAGACATTCATAGATCACTCTTAGTGGGTGCATATTCTAAGAATTTGTTACTTGCTTTGTGAGGCCAATGAGTCTTAGTCATGATCCAGGATGTCAGGGAATGCACTGGAAAGAGCCAAAATGGTCCTATCCTCACACCACTTCCAAAGTAAGCCCAAGAGGTAACAGAAATAGTCAGATAAGGTTGTGTAAGGAGGAGCTGACGAGAACATTGGTCTATGGACCCCTCTCAGGAGAACAGCTATTTAAGTGATGACAAGCTGTTTGTTTGCATGATGGTTCAGGAGACTTTGAAGGCTGGTTTGGAGGCAAACAATGAAGTCACTTTGTAGATGGTTGCGGGGAGTTCTTCCTAGCAGGAGAGGCAGCAGGGGGAAAAGCACAAAAGACATTTTGTTTGAAAACAAGATAAAGGCTATGTACATGTTGAGGAGCAGGCACCAATGTTGCAGCTTCATCACACTGTGTGTGAAAACAACCTTTATCAACTGTTCCTCTTATTTGTCAAACTTGCTGTGAGGAGGAATTTATGGGTCTCTCCCAGAGGTGACTGCATTTTGAAATAGTCAGAAATATGGGATTGTTGACTTCAGGTGGGTTTTCCCAGTTCTGTTCCCTTGTAAATCCCTGTCTGAAGTGAATGGTCAGCTCCTTTGCTCCTCCAGGAAAAGGGCAGTGATGCATGTGATGGAAAACTGCCATACACTGCTAGGGATCTATCAGCCAGAGACCTGTATCACGGCTACTTGGCAGAAGTGGGAATGAATTATGGAAAGAAGCATGCAGAAAAGCAGCTACTTTCTGGTTGTTGGAGCCTGTGATGTATCTGTGACTTCGGAGTTCTCAGGCCTACCTGCTGTGTGCCTTTATAAGGAGTTCGTACATCTTTCCCAGCCTTAAGTGCTCAAAATTCATGAGTTCTATCTCAGAAAGTTCATGAGGATGTTTTCTTTTTTTTTTCCTGTTTGTTTAAATTGTTGAATGTGTTGTCATGTTTTTAAGCTTTTAGATCCATCCCTGTTGCCTATTTCAAGGCTTTTTTTGCAACTGAGAATTAGAAACTTCTTTTTATGGTGCATTTTCTTTTTTTATACAGAACCTAGATTTGGGTGACTCATGTGCCTGCAGGTTCTGAGGCTTCCTGAAAAGCACCAGCTGACTTGGGATAAAACTATGAGAGTGTGCAGTGCTGCTGGTACAATGAGACCCTCTTATACAGCATCTTTTTTGGATTCCTTGGATACAAAATGTGGCAGAATTATTATTCCCTTCCCCAGACCATTTGGGCTGGGGTGGGAGGCTGATTTCTGATAACGTGTTTGGTAACATGATTTTCTCTGAGCTTTTACATGTAATCTGCCTATATTATTGCTAGGTTTTTATTTCCCTTGTGACTGCAGTGGATAAAACACAAAAGTTTTCAGGATACACTTAATATTTGTGGTGGGAAATGGGCTGTTTGCAAACTAGTAACAAACTAAAATAATTACATTGCTTTCCACGTGAAACACTGATCTGAAGCTCTGACTGCCACAAAATTCCTATGTAAAGCCACATAAATCTTCAGCTGCATTTGTTGGATCTATTTAGATCCTTGCTTGGTTTCTAAAAGTGGAAATAAAGTCTGTGAACATCTCTAGCCGCTTCCTCCCACACATTGCCTGGTGTGAGCTACTGTCTGCTTGGGTATCTATATACAGCATAACTGTAGGTGTGACTTTCCGTAGTTTGACCAACTTCCATAAATTAAAGTTGCTAAAGATGACCTCAGTGATAATGTAATATGAAATGCTCTAAGGAAATGCTGAGCTAGCAGTCAATTTTCTAGAAAGATTTGCAAATAAAATAGCGGGCATTTGAAAATT
>NW_010185758.1:2697-11639 GCF_000695765.1 Mesitornis unicolor | reverse complement strand
CAGCAGGAAATACATACATTCAGGGGACTAGAAACCGTGAGAGAAAAACCAGTTCATAAACTCTTGTTAGTATTGTTCAGTGTTGTAGAAATATAAGTTTAATCATGATCAAAAAGTTTGTGGTAATGTGAAAAATCTTGATGGATAAATTCTGAAGTGATTTGGAATCAAATTGGGGACCTTTGTTCTAACTTTCTTGGTTCTGCTTCAGTTCTTCTATGAAAATTGTACCTTCATTTTTCTGTATAGGTTAATAATATTTTAACACAGTCAAAAACCTCCAGTTTAATTAGGTTGTTTCGGTGGTTTTGAAATGCTCTCTTGATTTTTGAGGCTTTCAGAAGGACTTCCAGACAAGGAAGTGTAATTAACTTGGTTTGTACAAACAGATGCAACACAACAGAAGTATTTTATTGGATAGCAGAAGGCAGTGGCCAGGGCAGGGTCTTGGATCAGGTCTAAAGTGACTCTAATGTGCTTAATTCTTTTCCTGTGTGCAGCACTAGCAACTGAATCAGTAGGCATTAACAGCAGCAGGGCTTTGTCAAAATGTCTTCAAATGATAAGGAGCTTACACACATCTTCCCTTCCCTTTCCATCCTGTCCACTGTAAATCTAAACCTCTGTTTATCTCCTCATAGACTACCCCAGTGTCACTTCTAGAAAGCAACGGAAAGACCTCAGGTCCAGTTCTGTCTCTCATAATTTCTAAAGCTTTTCTCATACTCTGACCTTAAAGCACAATACTAGTACAAGTCTAAGGCATATTTTTGAACAGTCATCAGTCCTTTTCTATGAGGTGGAGGAACTGCAAGTGAAATGCAGTGAACTGATGTCTTCAGGAGCATGTAAGGTATGCTGGGTATGTGAATCTTCTCTCCTGATCCTGACTTTTGCACTTGGTGAACGGAATGGCTTTGGTTTCCTGTAATCTCTGTGAAAAATGTGAATAGATTTTCTTTTGACAGCCACTGCTGCTGCTTGTTCTCTGATAGAAAACCATTTAAACATCCCTTTTATTGTTTTTGGACTCTGCCACCTAGATGGAACTGATGGAAAAGGCATAACTGGGATCCCTACTGGGAGAAAGGAGGTGGCAGCAAGGGAGCAGAAGGAGAATGCTCATGAAGAAAGCCACGTCCTGCAACCTCCTTGATCCCTGGCATGCTTTTGCTCAGGTTAAGCAGATTGCACAGAACCACATGGGAGAGGGCAGTTGCTCACACAAACATTACTGTGCCAGGGGTTCTCACCCCTCTCTCTGTGCTTAGCATCTGCTAGCAGGAGAAACAGCTGAAAGGATGGAGATCCTGATCTCTTGTGAGCCAGTACAAAGGAGCCATGGGGGTGGGGATGCTCTTGTATCAGTTACGGCTGGAGTCAACCTCGGAGGAAAGCAAAGAGTGGGAATAAAAGGCACAGAGGAAAGTGAGGATATAATCTTAAAGAATGCCTCTGCTGTACAAGATTGCCATGTGCAGTGCTGCTGAACATCTTGAAAAGCAAACCAATAGCATTAGGGTGGGAATTCCCTCTGCATCCCCCTCCTCTAGCCCCCTCACCTCTGTCTCCAGATCAAAAAGGCAGCAGCAGTGCAGCCTTCTGTCTGCGTGAGAACAGAGCCTGTGGAAGGGAGCTGCCACATGGGAAAGCTGCTCTGTGAAGATGCTTGTAAAATAAACAATGCAGCATCAGCACAGTGTGAGGCGGCTACCTGGCACTCTCAGAGAAAGGGGAAAGGAGAAACCATTTGTGCCTTCCCCTATCTTTTGAATGGCACAGTCTTCATTTCCATGTACTTACCAGACCCAGGGTAGTGTTTACAGAGAAGGCGGTTTGGTACAGGTAGATGCTGCAGGCAACATAGTGCTTGGGGGAGTACATTTTATCAGATTGTGCTTTCTGCTTATTGAAGGCTAAAGCTCCCTAGCACAAACCATCTTGCAGTTTGCAGTGGAAAGCAGGACATTAATGGGATGTGCCAGCAGTGTTTCCTCATCTTGATCTAATGATGAAAAAGATTGAGAAAAACTTGAGGTTTTTCTGTCCCAAAATTCATGACATTAGCCTGAGCTCTTGCTGCACCTGACAATCTTTCACAGTGATATGGTTTTAATGTAACACGGTGATAGCTAAGGAGAAGACCAAAGTGGTGAACCATTCCTGAAAGATGCACTGACGTCAGGTGCCTGTGAGGATGTGTGCGGGGCTGTTTTTCCCTCTTTTTCCATCTAGGTTTCCTAGGAAGCTGTTTTGCTGCATGTCTGGTGTTCTTGACCCACCGCATGGGAAGCCTTGAGTAATCCCACACTGCACTGAGCATGTTTGAGAAGTTTTGTATGACAAGATCGCTAAGTGTCCTGCCCTTTGCTCTGCCCCCTCTCATGTTTGTCACATCTAATAATGGGCAGTAATGTGGTGTGTGCCATTGAACACAGGGAATTTGTTTGTATTCTGTGTTTGCTACAGCCTCTTAATTTGAAGAGGGAGCGTGGGAGCAGAGAATGGCTAAAAACACTTCCCTTTGGTGCCACTCTACCATAGGCCACAGCTGTAAGGGAACAATGTGAACTTCAGATGAAGCTTTGGGCTTTAGAGTGACAGTCATGTCTCAAGGGGCAGTCTTAAATGCTATAAAATGCTGTATCTGTTTCAGTAGATGGTGAAAGATATATAAGACACATTGCTATCTGTGCTGTTATCTGCAGTGAGGATACTGGGCACTGTGGTTTCCAATGAGGATGCTGTCATGTTTATATTGTAAGGGAACTGCCCTAGAAAGATCAAGCAGGCTGTCTTCAGCCCTTAGCCTATGTGGGGTGCTCATGCACTTTCTGTGATTTGTGTTTGTGTTCCTGCCAGGTACACGACCATAGTGCTGCAATCAAAGTGGGCTTTTCTCTTTTATCTTAGTGTAGCTACATTTGAAGCGCGTTCCTTGGAGAGAGCCCACCTAGTCAGGTAATAATAATAATAATGTGTAAGAGTGGAGAAGAATCCTGACTTGGGAATTCCTGATGATTTTTCCATGCCCACATATTTCATTGGTAGTTGAATGTGTATATCTGAGACCCAGCCCAAGGGCTTTCCTAGTCTCTGCTACACTTGCTCTCTGTTCATAGATATAGCAGGTTCACTTGTTTGCATAGCCACCTCCCATCTTTTCTCCCTCCTTTTTATTTCCTTGTGTACTCAAGACACAGTGAGTGAACTTGCAGCAGAGCAGCTCCTCTCAGAATGTGATATTTGAGGGCTCTTTCTTCAAGATGTGAAATAAAAATGAGAGGCCTTGAAGTTAGTTCTGAAGTCACAGAGGGAAGTTGCTAAAATATTGGTGACGTTTTTATGAGGAGGAAAGGGGAAATTAAGACCTACTTGGAGAAGATGGGAAAGATATGGCAGGAGATAATTTGTGGCCAGCTTCAGTATTAGCCATTTTGGGAGGGCGAAATCAAGATTGAGTTGAAAGCTTCAATTATCTTTATTGCCTAGTCCAAAGGAAAATGAGGTTTAACTGGGATGTTGGCAGGAAAGGAAGGCATACATAAGAAGTTGTTTCTCATGTAAGGTCTTCATTCCCTCCTTAGTCACTATAAATGGGGACAAGGTCTACTTTAGGGTATATATGAGTATTCAGCAGTCAGCAGGGAAGCTTCCACAAGGCAAATAAAGTCCCTGACAAATCAGAAAGGCATCTGCCTTGTTCTATAGACTATGTAAGAAGCGTGGGATCTTAAATGAAACTGGGAATTAGGTGGATTGTGCCAGTAGGATAACATTTTTGAGAAGCATCTGGTTCAGGATTATACAATGTCTAGCATGGGTGCTTTTTGGGACAATTCCCTATCCAAAGTTCGATTCCATTTACTTTATGTCTCTCCCCCTCCAGGAGCATATTGCAGAGATTTCTGAAATGATGGCAATCAGACAAGAGTGAGATTCTGGAGCATGAGTGCATTGTCAGTGTGATATTGCACCCAAGTGAGGAAGCCCTGCTGACAAGATAATTTCACTGCTTCTGGAACCTGGCTAGCATTTCCAAAGGAAGTTTTGTGTAGTGGCTCTGTGAACAGGAGGAATGTCCTCTGAGATGACTGAAGGCAGGAGATGTGCCAGGATTAGTGCTGCTCGGGGGTAAAGCCTGATGGTTGCCTATTATCCAGAATATTTTCTTTCATCATCAGAGCTGCTAGGCTTCACTTATTATGAGCTTCTGCAGTGGGCCAGCCTTACTTATGGGTAAACTGGCTTCATATAAAACTGAGATTCCCTTTTCCTTCTGAATTATGCAGATCTTTTTTTTTCTTCCTGAATAGGATCATTATTTTGGATTTTAAGGCTTTTCCAGTAAAGGGGAGACAGGGAATCTTGAAAGCCATGAAATGCTCCATAAACTTATGCAAATCAACCTTGGTACAAGAGTATAAAATATCAGTACCCTCTGCTAGAGCCTGGGAAGAGGTTTCATTCTGTACTCTGCATTGTGGACCAGGTCCCCAAAGTTGGCCCTTTTCCTGTGGACTTCTGCTGGCACCCTGAGTGCTGCTTCTAGGAGAGTGATGAAGACTAGGTCAGTAGACAGCAGAAAGGCTGCATATCAGTGCATTTAGATCAGAGAAAAAATCTCTTTTAGCCCAAAATGCATTTTGCTCAGGTATTTGGAAGATTTCAACAGCAGCTTTCTGCTGGAGGGTTAGTGTGCTGTGACTCGAAGGCGAATATATGCTGTAGCTTCTACAGAGCTGAGCCCTGGGTAATGCAAGTCAGTTTGGAGGGGAGCAGAAAGCTGGTGCCAGATCTACTGTCTGGTTTGAGCTGTGTGTTGTCCAGTTCTTACAGTAATATCTGATAACACTCCTTGGTTTTGGTATTATCGGCGAAATGTGTCAAGGGTTTTGTGGTAAAATAACTCTGTGATAAGGTAATGTTGCTCTGACAAAATCTGTGGGGATTTTTCCAAACTGTGCTCTTTCTGCTGAATGTTTCTGTGTCCTGTGGATGCGCATGGATTATACTCAGTAAAATTATTCTAATGTTCAGTAGAATGTGAATGGGATGAAGAAAGGAAAACTTAGAAGCAATGTTTTAAGCTCACCAAAAGCTTGAAGGTGTGATAAAGTTCTCAGTTTTTAAAAATAGGATAAACACTAGACATTTTATTCAAGTTTGGGACAAAACTGTGTATCAGCATTTTAGTAGTTCCTATGGCAGCTGGGAAATCTTGTTGACCAAAGAAAATGGCCTAAGTAATATGACACTGTTATTTTGGTAGAAAGGAAAAGAAAATCAGCATTAGCTCAAAATCATTGATACTGCAATTGGTATTGTTGCAAAAGCCTGTTGAGCTGTTGCACAAACAAAATAAACTTGGAGGAAGACCTCTTACTTAGCTAACTGTCTGAATCTGCCTCTTACCAGTAGCTTAGGGAAGTAAAGCACATGAGTGAGGGTGGCTGGCAGCTGATTCTAACAGCCCTGATTTGCTTGCATTGGTAACAGAGGTGTAGGAATGAGGAGGCCCTTCCCAGGGAGTTATATGTGAAGCATTAGTGCACCATGCTTACTTTTGAAAAGTAGTTATATTTTTTTGAGAGGAAACATGGATTTTTGGTTTGCAGTTTGTAACTTGTTTCTCTTCCACAGGAAAACTTGGCACTCTGAACTTGTTAACTCCAGCAAGCATTCAACACGTGCTTTAGAGAAAGTGATTATTCTCTGTCACTGGGGCAGGTGTCTTTTCCTGTGAAGATTTTTGCTGCCATTAAGGACTGATGTCCTAAAGGGGTTTGTATTTTTAGCAGCTGTGATTTATGTCCTGTGGGCTCTGTCTTTAAACCAAGCCTCAAAGAGGGGTAGGTTATTTTACAGAGAAACCCATAAAGTAATATATGCTTCTGGTGTGACTTGCTTTAAAGCTGTGCATTAATTCTTGAGAACTGAGGTCAGGCTGCCTGTGCTGAGATCTGCACAATGACATTTCCATGCTGTGGTGCATTTCATGCTGATGTGAGAAACAGGAAGTAATATTTACCATATGAAGATGCATAGTGCTGTTAATAATAGTAACTATTAAATACTAATGCAGTGCATTTTAAAAATTATTCTTTTTGTCCTTACATCTCAAAATACTTAATAGAAGTTTTTTCAATTTACAGAAACATTAATGGGTGTGCTAATGAGAATTCAGGTTTTGTAGGAATCAGTATCAGACTCTGGTACAGATGCAGACCCCGGATTGCAACTTCATGGAAGGTTGCTGTTGGAGTTCTTGCTTTTGAGCTGGAAACATACATACTCTGCTGGTCTGGAGACACCTTCTCCACAGGGTGGTGAACCATTTGGGCTTACCCCCTCCTCTGCTTCTGTAAGTAGTAATACAGATCAAAATAAGAATGAAGAGATGGTAGCTTTGACTCCAGTTCACGAATGGTGTTGATTTAGAGAAAGCTTCATCCTGGACTGGGCTTCCAGTGCAAGCTGAAATCATAATCAAAATTGAAAAAAGCCATCTTGCCACTGGTCTTACCTAAGTGCCTTGGGTTTGTCAGCTCTATGAGGAGAACTCCTCCTATTCTGAACTCATACTCTTTTGAATTTCCTGGAATTTCATGTACTTCTTATCTAAGGTCTCATTATAAAAACGCAGGAGACAGAAATATTCAGAGCAGTTGAAAGTGATGATGGGTTCCAGGCATAGGAAAATGTCTTCTTTGCTTAGTGTTAGGCTTTCCATGATAAAATACATGGGTTATGATAAATCATTTAGAAGCATCAGGAGGCAGAAAATGTTACTTTATCCATTCCATATATGGAGAGAGGATTCTTCTTGGGAAGCTATAGTCTCTCATCCATGGATGAAGTGGAACTTTGAACAACAAGAGGAGCAGATACACTGAATCCCAGTATCTTTAAGCACCGAAATAATCTTATGCATAGTAGTCCAGCTGAGAAAGAGGTATTACTATTGTTGATATTGGTTACATCCTGGTAATATTTCCTCCACTCCCCAGTGCTCTATACAGTAAGTCATAATTTACAGCTCTCCATAGTCTGACCAGGACATAAACCTATTTCTGTGAAGATTTATAGGTAAGTTGTAGATACCAAAGCTTAGTGCTGTGTACTTTGCAATGGCGTTACACTGGGGGTTATGATTCAACAAATACAATACGGTTCATTATGGATTTAAGAAAATGGTGAGGTATCTCTGATATGTAAAACATATATGGAGGAATATAAGAAGGCTGTATTTTTTCTCATGTGTAACTATGGAGGCATGCTTTGATATCAGAGAGTTTTGCTTTATAAATGAAATTGTAAGAAGCATTTAAATGTCAAGTATCTTTTGTCTTGTTCATTTGAATGCTGAATATTTATGACGATACTGTTAATAAAGCATCTTTGCCTCTCTGACAGAGACTGGACCTAGGCAGAGTGTTAAGCAGTTGGAAAGGATTGAAAAAGTGAGAAAAGGATGTTTTCAATGAATTACTTTGAATTTCTCATGCATGCCCTTTTCTTTTAAGTGTTTTGTGAATTGCTACAGCAATTTGCTAGGTATTAAAGGGAACAAATGAACAGGCCCTCTTTTTTTGCGAGACAAAGAAACAAATGTTTTAAGATTTTCAGATTGCTTCAAAAATAGCTTGATGAAGATGGACATTATAACAAATGAAATATTTAACTAGAGTGACCCTCACTGAAGTGATGTCAAGGGTAATAAGTAATACAATTGTCACATTGTATGTAATCACTCCTTTGTAAACTACTGAGGCACAATTATTTTAAGTAAATTGAAATGTCTAATAGGGACAATGCTGTTTTTCTTTAGCTAAAAATAATATATCAAATCTGTATTTAATCTTTTAAATGTTGCAGACTTTTAACATCAAGACTGGAGTTTTTAATTCTTTTGGCTTTATTCTTTCTAGCTAATGTCTTTGCTTTGAAGCTTTCTTATGATGCAAGTACTTACCAGTTTCAGCTCAAATGGCAAAGGACAGTTTTCCACTTAAGTTGATTTTCCTACTGAAAAGATAAAATGTTTCATTTTTTGAATGGCACTCTTGAGATTTGGCTGAAGTGCTTGTGATTGGAGTAGCTGCAAAATTGTTACAAGAAATGTGATACAAGAAATGTGATTCAAGAAAAAGCTTCTAAATTACCCAGACATCCAGGAAGCAGCTGTCGGTCCCAGGTTGCTCCTGCTGATGCAGACAGCAAATATTGCACCCCTCATTCTGGCGTGGCAGCATGATCCTTCTGCATGGCCTATGGGTTCTCCTTGCCATCTCCAGTGATGTGTCAGGAAAAAGGTCAGGCAGATGCCACATGAGTGTTCAGCACAGTCAGAGCTTGCTGTGAGAGTCACTGAGATAATGCTAGGGTTACAGTCCCTACTTTTCTTTTCTTTTCTTGTAGGCTGCACTGTCTGTCGGCTCTTCGGATGGGATTTGCAGGAGCTGAGCATAAATGCCTCTTCTCTCAGAACTCTGGGTTTTCCTTTTACATGTGGCCTCCCAAATCCTTCATCTTTAGCCCCCTTACCTGATGTTCTACTGGATTATTGTATTTCTGCCTTTGGAAAGTTTTTTTCGTTTTATCAAATGTGCACAAAAGTGTTGGAGGAATTGCCATGCAGTGTCAGGGCTATTGGTACTTCTAGCTTATTGTCAGGGAGGCAAAACAGAACAGTTTTAGATGCATAAAGGAAGAGGCCCTATTACTAGTTCATTTTGTCCTTAGATAGAGTCCTTTTGTATTCTCTCAGCACAATTTTAAAAAGATCATCCTTAATTATTAATTACTCTAAATTTTTGTTTGCTTACAAAGCTGTTCCCACCCTTCTGAATCAGATTATTCAGAAGTAACATGTTTAGCCCGTGTTCTGGAGGGAAACTGGTACTGTTGTTTTCAAGATACCAGAGGAAGTGGCTAGCAGC
>NW_010185758.1:2466-2666 GCF_000695765.1 Mesitornis unicolor | reverse complement strand
GCGCCCAGCCACTCCTGTCACCAGGCCCTCTAAGTCTGGCACTGACTGACATTTTGAGATTTGTGTAGTGTCCAGTGTCAATGATTGCAAAATTGCCTGAAAATTCTTACCATAAATTTCCTGAGTATATTCACAGCAAGCTGGAAAACCGACATTATCTCACAGATTAATTTACCATGGACTAACTCAGCATATTGCCC
>NW_010185758.1:0-2435 GCF_000695765.1 Mesitornis unicolor | reverse complement strand
GCAGGAATCAGAACTTTGACCTTTGACTGGAAAAGAAAGAAACATCACAGCCTGAGCTTGAGAAAAAATAAAAATCTTAGCAACAACCTTCATAGCATTAGATAGTGTCTTTTTTCAGAGGCCCTGTCACCAGTAGAGAGATGCATCAGAGCGTCGCATCAGACATCTACAGAGCAAGCTCTGTTACCACAGCGGAGTTCCTTGATGTCATTCTGGGGACTCCATCTGAAGGAAGGACAGTAGCTGCTACAGTTGCTAAATAAAAGAGATTTCCCTTTAAGAATCATGAAGAATGTGTGGATCAGCAGCTGTCTCTGAACCTTTGCCCTTGTCTTGTTCATAGTTCAACAGGACCTTTTGTGATTCCTGTTTTCAAGTTAGCAGGAAACATGCACTGACAGCACTGTGCATCAGCTGGAAGGTCTCTCCCCAGATGAGTCCTGAGCTGGTGGCTTCTGAGCTTCTAGTATCAAAAGTGAAGCTGATGCTGAGTGACCAAACTTGGAGTGTGTGCTCTTTAGCTGTGCGTCACCACTGCCTTTGAAAGCCCACACAGAAGACTCTGTAGGTTTTTGGTGACACTGGCTACAAAGGCCAGTATCTGACCTTGATGAGCTTAACATACCCAGATCCTCTGGTATCTTAGCATGACCCTGAGTTAGCAGGGTCTTTCTAATCCCTGCCAGCCTGAGCCTTGCTAACTAATCAGATTAATCCAAATATCTCAAGTTTATTCTTTTTCCTCCCAGGTAAAGAATACAGTTTTTCCTGAGATATATTATTTTCGAATACCCATCTATGAGCATAAGTTTAATAACTAAAAACCATTCACATTCATCAGAGATGAGCTATTAAGATGAATTAGATAGTAGTATCATTTGGTTGAAGGGCAGTATATGCTGCTAGATTCTGAGTTTTTCCAAGGGAGTTGAAAACGTGTCAGACCTCAGTCTCGATACTTGCTTGTCCAGATGGAAGTCTCAGCCCTGTGTTACCAAGGCTTTGCAAGCTTTTCTTACAAGCATATTAAACCCTGGTGTTGCTGTATTTCATATGGCAATAATTATGTCCTTTGCATCTGTTCTGATAATGCTTAGCTTTATTATTATTACTTGCTACTGTTCTGCTGGGAACTCTAGTTTGCATTTAATTATGGACCACCTGCAAATAACCTTTGTGACCTCGATTCTGCCAGCATTTCTGGCAGGTGTGTCATTTTAAAGCAAGTGAATGACCCCATTTAAGCCAGTGTAGCTCTGATCCAGTTATATTTTGTGCCTAGTATCCACTGATTTCATGAACCCTAGATCTGAAAAATGCCTGCATGCAGGTTGGAGCTGTGTGTATTGTTCTTTCATGAGCGCAGGTCCATGACCTACTTAGCAGGTGTGTCACTGAGGCCTAAAATTGCTAAGAATGTCATATCTTAAGTCAGCACCTTAAATGAGACTGGAGCTGCATCTGGCAATCCATAGCATTATATAGGACTCTAGGACTTCAGAGGCTTCTTAGAAGGAACAACTGTGCTTTTTGTCACCTTAGCACAAAGTAGGACTCCCTATGTTGCGTGCATTCCTTGACTCAATATAAATTTTAGTAAGAAGCATCTATACCAGAACTGAAACTTGACTAAATTATATACCATGGAGCAGGATATGCCAGGCACATTCAGAATATTGTATAATTTAACTTGCTAGTTCGAAAAGCATAATAAAATACAGAGTGTTTGAATTATTAGTTGGCTGCCTATGTAATTACTTAAGTTTAATATTTAATTGTGTTGATCTTTCTGTCTTGTATTTGTTCCACACAGAAAATAGATACCTCTTTTGGTCTATTTACAGGCACTGAGCTACTGGCTAGCGGGCTTTGTGGCTAATCACAGAATCTTAGGAGTTGGAAGGGACCTCAAAAGATCATCTAGTCCAGCCCCCCTGCCAGAGCAGGATCACCTAAACTAGGTTGCAGAGGAACATGTCCAGGTGGGTTTTGAATGTCTCCACAGAAGGAGACTCCACAACCTCTCTGGGCAGCCTGGTCCAGTGCTCTGTCACTCTCACAGTAAAAAAGATTTTCCTCATATTCAGATTGAACCTCCTGTGCTCCAGCTTGCACCCATTGGCACTTGTCCTGTCATTGGCTGTCACTGAGAAGAGCCTGGCTCCTTCCTCCTGACACTCGCCCTTTATAAATTTACAAACATTATTGAGGTCCCCCCTCAGTCTCCGCTTCTCCAAGCTAAAGAGACCCAGCTCCCTCAGCCGCTCCTCATCAGGCAGATGCTCCACTCCCTCAATCACCTTTGTGGTCCTGTGCTGGACTTTTTCAAGCAATTCCCTGTCCTTCTTGAACTGAGGGGCCCAGAACTGGACACAAATTTTCTAGATGTGGTCTCACCAGGTCTGAGTAGAGGGGAAGGAGAATCTCTCTCGACC
>NW_010185757.1:0-7090 GCF_000695765.1 Mesitornis unicolor | reverse complement strand
GTTGGGGTCGTGCTTGCGGGAGTGCGACCAAGAATTAACCCAGATGGTTAATTGATGCGCAGCGTACCGTTTGAGTTAATCTTAGAACTCGCTTCGTTTAGTAATTATTTTAAAACTGAAGTGTGTGTTTAAATAAAATAAGCTGATGTTCTTTTTCGCCGTTGCTGGTATGAAGAGAACTTGTACTGTGATTTATGCAGTGTAAGTAAACTTTTTTGAGTGTTAGATTATACTTAATCTCAGTGAACTGTCTCTGAAGGAAATTATTCATGGTATACAACTACTGTTTCTCAGATGTTTCAAATAATGATATATTCTGTTGTATAAAATTGTGATTGTTAAAGTACATATGGTTAACCAATAAACAGTTTATTGGTCTACATCAAATTTATTAAAAGGAATTTTGTTTAGTGTAGTATCAAATTCACACATCCCTTAGTCCTGTTAAAGGCAAGGGCAGGAATGGTTTATTGTTTAATCCTTCTCATGGACTTTACTGATTTACTGAGAATTTCCTATCTGTGCGTTGTCATCTGTAGAATGGTCTCCCCCATAATGTGTTGAGAAAGAATGTCTGAATTCTTTCTGCCTGTTTACATCTATCTGTGTGTATTAGGACAGTCTGGTCCCCAAAAGGTGGCATGTATTTGAACTAGCTGTTTCTATGTCTAAACTAATAGATCCTTCAATACGTTTAGTGTTGCATTGTTTTGTGTTGCTTGTTGCTATATACAGGATAAACTCTTTTTCTGCATCCTTTTTGACATGAATAAACCATTTCTGATCTTAAAAAAAACCAACCAAACAACCAAATTTTTATTTCTACTTTGAAATTCAAGGTATCTTATGGTCTCAAATGTTACATATGCAAATAGGAAAGAATTGCAGTACCAATGCCTTGAAAATAATCAGTGCTCACAGCTTTGGAAACGTTCCAGAAAGTTTTTAAGCATGTTTTGAAAATTCACTTGAAATGGCACAGCAGCTGATAACTTTTTTTAAAATTAGAATAATTAAATCAAGTTAATATGTGATGCAAAATTAAATTGTGAAGTTATGGAGCCAAATTGTCCCTGCATTTCTTGTGCCTCTTGTACTCCTCACCAACAGCTCAAAACATTTGGCTAAATAACAAACAGTGTACTCTTTTGGTTTTAGGCTCATCAATTTGTCTTGCTTTGCTTTGTTTAGCCTGTGCCCCTCAGTTAATTTTCTTTTAAAATACTACACAGAGACTTGATTCCCATGACTCACTAATCTTATCACCATTATTTGGTTGAAATGGTCTCCTGTTTCAAATATCTCACAACCCTGACGGTCTTAAATTTCATTAGAAAAGCTTCATTAGGGAAAAAATAGAATTGTTGTTGATAATTCTCCTTCAAACAGTAAGTCCCATATTCAACTACTCGATGTGTGTCGATATGCTTTGTTTATACAAAGGAGTTAAATTCAGGTATTCATATGAAGAACTTGATCTCAGAATGTCACTTAAAGAATCTTGTGTGTTGCTGTGGTGGTGTTCTTAGCTCGTTGATATGCTAGTTTTTTTCTGAATATGTAATAATTTAACTCTTAATCCTGCAAAAATTTGATGTGTGTTTAATTTCTAGCCTGTGAGGCATTGTACTGAAGTCGATGTGGCTGTATTTGTATGTCAGTGTGTATATGTGCACGCTGCTGACAAAGAAAACAATTAAAGAAGTTACTAATTTTCTGCTGTCTTCCCAACTGTTATTTATGACGTGTAGTAGTAAAATGGCTATTCTGAAATCAGCTATAATTCTCTTCAGTAAGATTTGTTTCTTCTGTGCCAAATTTTGCAGTAACCAGATGGTTTTAAGGTGTCTTCAACTGGAGAACAAGCAAGAACAGTGTTGAAGATTAATTATTCCTTGCAGTAAATTCCTTCTGCAATAAATTCACAGGTTGTTAGACTTAATATGTGGAAATTATTATTAAGGTTACTTGTGCGGTGAAAAATTTTTTTGCTTTTAAAATTTTGTGAAAAGTATTAGAATGCTAAGAAAATATTTTTAAATTAATTTTGCCTGGCTGGAGTAACTTTTATTAGGGATGAACTGTTAAATGAAGTTGCAAATTCAAATCCTTTTCATAAACCATGGAATACTGTAGTTTTAACATGAAGGTTTTAAATATATCCTGTAAATGGAGGGGTTATTTTATAGATCAAGTAAGTACTGCCACTTCCAATGTACAGTTACCGTATGCATATGTATTATTCACAGGAATAGCAATATAAACTTGATTGGTACAGATGTAGTCTCCTGGACTAACAATCACTTTATTTTCATTAAATTCCACATTGTACTACATGGGACAGAAAAAGCATTACACCAAGAAGGAGCAAAAAATATGTTCAGAGCTATATACAAAAATAAAGCCATTCAGTATTTAGATACATTCTCCTTTTCAGTGGCTTAATTTAGTAAAAAGTACAAGATTTTTTTTTTTAGTGTATATCTACTTAAAAAAAAAAGGTGTAACTACTCAAACCTCGTGGCATAACATTCACTTTGATAGGAACAGGTAGATATCAGCAAATATCTTTCCTTCTCTTTCCTACTGAAAAGCCAGAAAGACCATCCCGGTTGGGACTGTTTGTTAAGAGGTCTCATCAGAAAACAATTCTTCATGGCCATCTAATTCTTAAAACAATACTTCATCTTTATTTGCAGATCTTAACTCAAGTAATGATGTTTAACAAACACCTTGTTTTAATCAGGTGAGGATAAGCCCATCAATGAGATTGCAAATAATTGCTCATCTCAGTTGGGTCATTTGGGGCCTGGAGGTGTTGCCATTTGCAGGTAGATTTGGTGCTGCCAGAATATTGAAGCAGAAGGGAGAAGGCGAGAATATGGATTTAGGACTCTGCAGTCATCTTGCAAAATATATTTTGATTACACAAAACCCAATCCAGTTTCTTCTTTGGCAAGCTGTTTGGTTGCTCTTGATTTACAGCTGCAAGAGATGTGAGAGGAAAATTGGATCCAAAATAGTTGTCACTGCATAGCTGGTTCCAGTGAGTGTGTCACAGAGTGAACACCTAATGAAAAATAGTAAAACCTCTTTTCACTCAGTCTTTCTACTTGGGCTTTAATTATGTATTTGAATTATTTCAAAGGTGTGTAAAATGAGAGGAGAAAGATTACATGGGCATAATCCTTCCCATTTAAAATTATTTCTCTGCAGCTGCTTAAGTCCTAGCATTAGGAGTCACATATAAACATGTTTATTTAACATCAGTGTTATCTGTTAGATTGTACATGGTTCATTAACATGGAGAGAATACTTTTTGTTTAATAGTGTGTGGGAGCTGCCAGAGGTCAGAAGAGGTTGTTTGCCTGAAGTCAAGATGACATCTTTGCTTTGCTCTCATTCTGTTTGTCATCTCTGCTGTCTCCGGGAAATACTTCATTAGGGCCCTGCTAAGGTATTTTCCCTTGATTTTATGCACGGAGGCTCTGTGGAGAGCCAGAAGTCTGCTGCAGGGTTGTGGTAAGGTTTATGGGGAATTTTAGGGAATGTTTGTTGTATTTTGTGGAAGATTGTTTAAGCTGGGGTTTGATTAGAAAAAGCAGCTTGGAAAAGGGAGTCCAAGATGTGTTGTGGTGCCCACCAAGTGCGTGGCTGTAAATTACAGTATTTTACAGAACTGGAGAGGTGGGGGTCTGATGACTTGGGAAGTTCAGAGCATTTTTGTGTACCGTTGAATAACATTTTGATGCTGTCGGTGTGGCTGGGTCACAGTCAGACTTGAAACAGCTGTACCTCGTGGTGATGCTGAGCTGAGACCCAAGAGGAGAGGTGGCACCTCTGTTTGCGGAGGATGGAGCAGGAGCGTGCCCTTCTGTCTTGGCAAAGCTTGCAGGGCGCTCTCCGCTCTTTCTCCTATTGACTAAAAATGTGCTTGGGTATATGAAACAATAGCGGGGACACTGGAAATACCTTGTATAGAAGTAACCACAGCCTCAAGTTTGAAAAGGTTACCTAATTGGTTTAATATGATTTATGTATGCAAGCGAATAGCCATGCACTGCACATAGTACTGAGGGAGCGATGTGCACATGTACACGTATACACAGTGCAATTTTATTTGAGCTTCTTAAAAATGTTTCTGAAGTGTGAGTGTATTTCTCCAACCTAATTTGGATAGTGCGCGCCGTTTGGCGGTTTTTTGCCTTGGAGGGAGAAGATAATTCAAATTTGTTAGAAGTCAGTTTTCTATTTATTTTTTTTTCCTATCACTTTTATCAAGCAAAGACCCTTGGCAGATAATAACCAAAAGGCATTGAATAAAATGAGTATTATTGTAGAGATCAAAGCAGCTGTGGAATACGCAATGTGAATAAACCATACCGCAAATGTGCAGTTTTTTAAGAGCGTAATAGTAAAAATAGAAGGGATTTAAAAAAATTAAACTGAACTTCTGTGTTGATTATAAGTTATAACTGAAGAACACTGAGGGCCTGGATATTGCTTTAAAAAGCCAGCAAAACAGTTATTTCTAAAAAATGGTAGGTTCCCTCAGAAGGGTAGAGAGAGAACAACAATAAGTGTTATGCTGGGGGAGAATGTCTGGTGTAGGGGTTGTTTTTTTTTTTGAATTATTTTCAACAAGTACTTACTCTGTTCTGTATTTCTAAGAAATTATGTGGACAGCAATTTTGTTTCTTCACCAAGGCAGTGAAAACACCAAGAATCCTTTTTATAATTTGGAAAGAATGTCAAAAGAATGAAATAGTTAAACCTAAGTGTATTAGATCATATGCCTTAAATGCATAAATAAGCATAACTGCAGTCACAGAAACCAATGTTAAAACCACCAGGAAAACTCACCCTCAAACCCTAATGACTCAAAGGGAATGACCTCAGCCATTGTGAAATTTGTGCCTATTTGTTGACTGACATTTTTTTGTTGAAGCAGAGTGTGTGTTTCGTTGGGGTGTGGGATTTTGTTGTTTGAAAGACTGCAGGGGGGATGTTGTTGCTGCCAGGTTTGAATACAAAGAGTGAAAATGGAATTGGGGCCAGGAGAGGCTGGATATGATTTGGGCCTCAGCAATTTGAAAAGCAGGTGAAGGGTTTGTTATTGATGGACAGAGACTGGTAGAAATTGATTGAAGTTTGTTTTTCAGATGTTGGAAACTTCCTTGATGATAGCCCATTTCAAACTTATTCCCAGCTGGCTTCCTCTTAAGGAAATAAAGGTTTAAAGTATTTGGTTACAAACCTGAGATTTCTTCACATCCGTGTCTTTTCATGAGTGCTGCACGAAATGCTGGTGTCGTTCATCTCTCTTCTGCTTTTTGGAGAGGAAATTGATGCATGGGAGAACCTCAACTTGCCTTTGTGCAACACCACTTAATAATTCAGGGAAATGGAAGCTTTGAATTATTTCAACAATAAGAGACTTATTCGGGAATATTTTTAAATCAACCAGTGCTACAGACTGCAAACCTGGCCACAGCCAAATCGCTCTGCAGAGAAGGTTCCTCTCTGCTGCCCATTCCTGGCAGTGGGCTCCTACTTTTCTGGGTTGGAGTAATTAAAGAAAGTCTAGGTTTAATTGTCCCTTCTTGGATGTGCAGAAAGGCTTAGGAAAACGGGTAATTTTATGCTGTTTCACATCTAACTGTAGGTGTCCAGGCTTGTGGTGCAGAAATTCTCATTTGCCATTCCTGTTTTGAGAGCGAAAACAGTCCAGCTGAATAAATAAAAATCCTAAATATAAAGATGATTTAATACTAGTCAGCCCAGATAATAACTAGTTAAGCCACAAAGAGTTGACACCTCGCTCTATGCTGGAAAGGGCAGACTTCACAGAGAAACTCAACCGGAGTAGGAAAGCGTGGTGCTTCCAAACAAAGACAAGGGAATGTGGGGAAAATTTCTTAAACTCAGCAAATGCTTTAAAAACTGGAAATGCCTCTAGGATTACTCAGGCACCCACAAGAAACAGTGAGGGGAAAGTGGGGCAGGCATCTGATTTTTTTTTTTTTTTTTTAAATAGATTGAGAAAGCAAAGCAATCTGGAGGCCCCAGTTATTTACAACTTGGTCTGTGCACCACGCAGAGAGGCTCATCAGCTGTCTTAAAGGCAAGTTTTGCATGCATTGCAAATTGTCTTTTGAGGACACGTTTGATTCAGCTTTTTGCTGTGTAATTGTCCTAGAGCTAATTTGAAATAACTTTGATCAGTTTTGAATATAGATCTGTATCACCAGTTTGATTTCCCTTGCAACCGCTTTTCTGTGCTAACTTACTATCTTTAGAGTTTAATTGTATCTGTCTGATGATCTGATTATTTATAGAATACTTTTCTTTCAGTAAATGTTGTAAATATATACTTGAGTTTGCTGCTATGCAAATTTATTATTTTTCCCATTTCTGTGGCTGAAACAACTCAATCTTGTTTAGAATTGAGCAATACTTTTTATTTTGAAAAGCGAGATTGTTTTTCCACCCTTTAACAAACTAAAAAGCAGCATTTTTTATGAAACACAACACTTTTTATATGTAAAACATTTGTATGTTATATTGGCTTTGTCCAAATTTTCACCTTTTTTAATAAGGTAACTTTATTTTTTTGGATTTATAAAACCATAGGGTTTGCTAGCTTGCATTTGGCAAGTGCTGCATTAATACTGCTCCTCTCCACTGAGTTAGGAGTAAGTCAGCCTTGATAGTTGTAGCAAAATAGATAAATTTTCTCCTTCCTTGTGTTTAACTGTGGGTAAATATATTTGAACCAATCTTGCTGCCGCTGCAATACCTAATTATTTCACTCAAGCGTTGGCGCCTTATTGCAAGGGAGCGTTTTAAATCTTCTGTACTTGTTTCACAAGTGCATATTAAAGAAAGAAAACATAAATAAAAATCACATTCTAACTACTGTCAGTGCAAGTCCAACTGACTTCAGTGCTTGAGCCTTGCAAAATGGGAACAGGAATCCTTCTGTGGCTCATGGGTCATATTTGCAATTTGGAAAAGGTTTTCAGCAGCAGTTGGCAAAAGTTAATAAATCCGACTGGGGTGGGAGGCCAGTACAGGTCCCTGAGAGGAA
>NW_010185756.1:19209-46978 GCF_000695765.1 Mesitornis unicolor | reverse complement strand
TGCTGCCGCGTGCGCGTACTGCGGATGGCGAGGAGCCCTCCCCAGCTTCAGAGCTGCAGTCACACTCATTTTGCAAAAATAGAATTGGAAAAAAAAAACCCAAACCAACCCCCAAAAACCCACCTCTCCCACCCCGCCCCCTGCCCGTCCAGCTCCCCGCTAACTTACAGGCGTTCTCCTGGCTGGGCACGCACTCAGACGGGTTTTCTCTCTGGAGCGAGCATCCTTGCTTTACTTCTGTTCCCTTCAGTTAAGGCACTAGAGCATTTCTTCCTTCAGCTTAATTAATACATCAGGACTGCTGCATCTTTTGCTTATGGGGATTATTTTTCTTCAAGCGATACTTTTATTTACCTTCAGGGCCACCTCCCCAGCACTGTTTATGTGCACAATCCTAGCAAGTTTTGTGGATGGGTGTATTTGGCTGGTGATGTACACAAACCCTGTCACGGCTGGAGGAAAAAATGCTGAGCCGTTTGATAAGTAGAGCTAAAAACACCGAGACAGTAGGGTAAAGCTTTACTTCATTTTAATTTAGTACAGTCTGATTTAGAAAATGATGGTGATTAGTGTCTTGTAAGAAGATACATTAAAAAAGGAGGAGAAAGCAAGCTACATAGTGTATGCGAAGCGTATTCATATGCTTTTGCAGCATGGTGAATCCTGGATCTCAGTCATATTATTTCAGTCAGAAACAGTAAAATAATAGATGCACATCCTGTTGTTTTTTGTTTGTTTGAGAGTTCTTTGAAAACCTGGTTTTGCAGGGAACATAGCTGTTATGCAACACTGGCATGAAGATTGTCAACTTTTTTCCCCTCTCAGTGTTACATGAATTCTATTGTAGTGTTGTCTAAAGACAAAAAATCAAGCTAATTAGTCATCTCGATTTCTAAGAGTTCTGTTGTTAGTACTTCTCACTGGTAAATATTTTTGGTAGACTTGTAACAGCGACAGGCTTGCTGCAGGTTTGGATGTGGAGCTCACCTGCTGGCGGGGCTGTTACCTGAATGCTTAATGGGGAGCGAGGAGCGGGGAGCATGCTAATGCCGCTCTGCACAGGCACGGTAGTGTTAACCACAGCACCTGACAGCAGCAGCCTGTTACGTAAAACAGCGCTCCTGATAACGTGCTTCAGGCTGAACGCAGATTTGGCAAACCCAGCGGTAGACATTACCTAAAAAAAAATATTTTAGAGTACTGTAGTGGTAGTAAAATGACCTTGAATATGAGCAACTGAGGCATGGAGGAAGCTTTCTGTGTAGTGAATTAAAGAAAAGGCATAGTACATACCCTTTTCATGTGAAGTTTTGAATCTCTAATCTGTAGCTGAGTGTAACTAGTGATTTTTACTCCTCTTTTCCTTCCACTTTGTCAGAGTTATGAACATTACTTGGAAAAGTCAGTTGCTTTAAGACCTTCTCAGTGTAGTTGTCCTGTCTGTTCTTGGAAGGTTTGGATGAGGATTCTCTAAAGTTGTTAGATGTGCAAAACTGGCGTTGATAGAAAACACTGGAAATTGGATATTACCTGGTAATTGCTGCAGTTTCTCTTTTTACTTATTTATTTTTAAAGCAGTAGTTAGAGACAGATGGATTTATAAATGGTTTGGCAGATAAAATAGAACTTTCCAAGGAATACTTTGTGAGTGTAAAAGCTTTCTGTGCCTTGAATATCTTAATGATGACGTCTGTAGACCTACTACATGAAAGCAGTGCTCTTCATATTTTCTTCTTTGGATAGACCTGATAAATTTTCTAAAATTGTGAGTTCTTTTTCTGATGTTTCAGAATTACTGTAGCACCTTTAGGGTTTACCCTGGAATGTAAACACAATATATAATTTTTAATGCTTATTTTTAAATGAAATATGAGGTTTTATTAAATAAAAAACCATGTCTTTGCTTTTAGCTACTAAACTGAACTTGTATTTGCCATCTGCATGTTGACTGATAATTTCTTTTTCCTTTCCTCTTCACAAATTCCTATTTGCCTAATGATTCATCTTCTTCATTGGCTGCTTTTATTTTATTCTTACTTTTTGATAAGATGAGGTCATGCATTTCCACCTACAAGTTTGCTGCTAGGGTGGACTGCTGTTTCTTCTGGGAACAACATCAGCTTGATACGTCACTTCTGAGAGGTGAACGTAACCTGTTAATGCCCTGGATTTCTGGAAGCATCAGTCCTGGTGTTGTCTGAGGTAACTTTGGACAGACTGGAGTTTAGCTCTCTGCTGTTCAGTTCTTCTCAAGGAAATCTGTACTCCTGTGAATTACACCCGTCTACACAGACAGGAGTCTCCCTCGTTGCCTCACTGAATATTCCAGGTGGAGATAACCTTATATTATGGGTAGCCTTTTTCGGGCTTGGATGTGCGTTCTCCTGACTTCTTCTACTAAGTGCATGTGTGCTGTGGAAGAGGAGTGGAGAGGAGCAAGTATCCTGCTCTTGCTTATATTGGTTGTGTGTCTGGATAAGTCTTCTTCCCTGTGGAGGATTCTTTTTATTTATTTATTTTTTTAATATTGGAAAGGAGAAAGATGTGTACAAAATAAACTTTCATTGTTTAGTCTTTACATTCAAGAATCTAAAACATTCATAGTTAATACAGGAATGACGTGTTTTCTTGAGGGTTTTGTTTGTTTTCTTTATTTTTTTTTTAAGGATGTGCAATTTGATCAGCATGAAAAAAATTCAGAGTTCCAGGAGAGAACAGAAAATGCGTGGGGTTTTTTTTTGTTTTGTTTTTTTTTTTTCCTAAATGCATAGGCTCTTTCCATAACAAGCACATGCAAGGGCTGGTTTTTGTGGTGCAGAACCACATTCAGAGAGTTGCAGTATTCCAACAAACACAGCCTGTGAATATCTCTTATATCAGTTAAAGGTGCCTTGGATGTTGGGAGCAGTATGTACCTGAGTGATGAGGAGTGTGTAATTTGATTGATTGATCTTGGGATGTTCCTGATGCCAGTATGTGTGGTTTTCTGGAGTTACGGAGTTTCTTAAATGAGACAGGTCTTGTTTTGGATGTTTGTGGTAGGAGACATCACCAGGACACACTAAAGTAAGGCCACCAGGGATGTGGTCTTTCTCACTGCCCTCTGAGACAGTGACAGCTACCATACCTGTCTGAAATCAGAAGCATAATGGGTGTGAGCAGCACGTTTTACCCAGGTCTGTTGGAGTCATCATCTCCTCTTCATCTCTTCCTTTTTTTTTTTTTTTTTTTTTGCAAGATTGGAATGCTGATGCTCTCTTCTAATGCTGTTTTCTTTTGTTTTATTAGCAACTTGCAGTAAAATAGGATCTTTTGCTTGTGGGAATGTATTGTATGCTACCTTATTTTCTACATGGACTTAATTGTTCTGAGTGTGACTGCCAGAGAAGTGCCAAGGGTACTTTTCAACACTGGAAAAGTACTTCTAAATGAAGTTAAACATTATTTAGGATTCATGTTTGACATGTGAAAGATTTTATTCGCTCAATGCAGGTATTTAATACTTCAGGCAATGAAAGAATGGAGTTTATGGCAGAGAATTTTTCTTCATACTGAAATGAAAAATGTAGCATGGTTGCATTTCAAGGACAGGAATTCTGTGATTCCAGAGTCACTTCTGTTCCAGCTATTCCTCATTTTTAAACCATGATTTTCACTTTAAATCTGGCTAAAAATCATGTGCTTAGATGCCATCCTGAATGAAGATTCTGTGGAATTAGAGGACATAAAAGAAACCTGGAAAAAGAAGATCTGAAGATTATTGTAAAATAAATAACTATAAACATAAGAAGAATGGTTACATGAATCAGTGAAATAGAACAGAAAACAATTTTTAAATTATTATTATTATTATTATTTAAAGTCTCTTGATGCTTTTCATATGCTGTTTATCTTTAAAGGGATTTATCAAAATATGTTAGATTCTGGTAGCTGCAATCATCAAATATAAAAACACGGCCGCCAGAATGCACTGAAGAAAATGCTAAAGAGCAGTCTTGGATATTAAGAGCAATTTTAGGAGGAAAGAACACTGAAAAGCACTTTGGCTAGCCTTTGTTTATTTTAAAAAGTATTTCTTGTGCCTGTCAGCCTGTGGCTTCTGAAGATTTGCTAGTGACGGGCACAAGAGAGCACTGTTAACGGCTCGTGTGAGGGATGGCGTGGCGGAGATTGCAGCATTTGTACCTTCCTCTCTGAAGCACTGCACTGCAGCAGACACAGAGTGTGGGCTCCGATTTGGTTTGGGAATTGAGCTGGACAGGCTGCTTGTTGGGAACAGGTTTGAGCTAGGACACGTAGTTCATTCCTTGTCTGGGAATTACCCATGGATGCTTTCTATGTAATTTTTTTTAATTCCAAAACTGTTTGACAAACATTTTTATACCCCCATTAAAATGATATTACTGGATAAAATCAGTTGTCTCATCTGTGTGCTGTCTTGTCACATGTTCTGTGTCTGGAAGTTGTCTTTACTGGCTGTGTGAGGAGGCTGAGGAAGCTCTGCAGCAAATAGCTGGGCCACCGAGGAAGTTTCTTGCTAGCCCTGCAAGTTTGCTGGCTGACGTCCTGAGAGACAGAGGGCTGCTCTTCCTTCCAGCACCTGGAGATGTTTTGGTGCACGGTGCTCTTCAGCATCCTGAAGAAAATCTGTTGCAGAAACTTCAGCTGTGGACCGACTGTGAAGAGAGGTTAATTTCTGACCAAGATTTGAGTGATCTCAAGAGCTACATCTGCCTTTCACTTCTCTGTTTGAGTGCTATATTATTACAGACAGATTGAAAGGTGTTTTTTCCTCTTACATATTTGTGTGGGAAGGGCACAGGATAATTCTAGTTCAGGAAAGTCCACCTGTCGTCCTTGTGTGGGAATAGGGATGTGTTGAAGTATTTCTTTGAATCAAGGTGAAAGATTGGGAAGTGACTGTGTGGGGAAATACTGACAGTGGGCTGCATCCCAGAAGTACACGGATTAAACTGAAAATACAGTTGTTTCCTTCCCTGCCTGCCCCGTTTCTTTTACTTATGGATGCTTCATGTTAAAATTCTTAGTTATGTTTTTGTTTTCTGAAACACCTAAGCTTTTGTTTAAATTTCCTTAATTGACTGAAAAAGTAGACTTGACTTTGTGTGGATGACAAAAGAAGTCAGAAACGGCATATTTATTCCTATACTTCCAAACACAACTTAAGTGACAAATTTTTGTTTGGTGTCCTGGTACTGGTACAGAAATAACCTTTGTTGAACTTTAAAACGAATACATTTTATGAAGATGAGTGAGAGAATTTTAACTTACTGTGGTTGTTGCAATTTTAATTGTGAGAAGTCAGCAATGCATTTTCTATATTGTGGCTACCTAAATACTTTTTTCTTAATTTGAGCGCAAAAGGAATAATACCACTTTAGTCAATAGCAAACACTTACTTGCAAATGCTTCATAGAATGAAGTTCTGCTTAACTGTCATAAATATGAACATTCACAGCTACATATGAAGTGTTGATAAAAATAGCTAAAATAAATATGCTAGTCAGATGAACAAAATATTTTTTATAGTACCAGATTTAAAAAATATTTGGTTTTTTGCACATGACAATTTTAATGAGTTTCATGGTCACTGCTGTGAAGTACTGTTCAGGGTCTCAAGAGTGAATCTCTGATCCTGTGAAGGCAGAACTATTGATTTTAGTGTAACCAGGATTTCATGCCCAAACTTTGTTTGCAGGCAGAATGGCTGGAAATGTCCACTTAATAGTTGTTACTGTGTAAATGCAGATTTGTTTCTGAAAACTACCACAAAGCTGCGGAAAGATTCAGTCTTTGGTTGGAGTTGCTCCTAGCTGTGGTGCTGTTAGGAGATTCTCTTTATGGCTTATGTGATGAATCCCTTAGAGCATCACTTCTGGGAAATTAAGCTCTCTGAATTTCTGGAGATGGCAGAAGTGATGCGAACCTACAAATAAAATCACAGCAATTTTCTGTTTGTGTTTTATACTGGTTGGGGATCTTGCTCTTTTATCCATCGTCAACAAGAATTTTGCAAGTGGACAGTTGGTCAAAGGAATAAATTCCCAAGACAAGTAATTTCTAAGGTTGAATGGGTAATGTTTTCTGTTAATACCATTCTAGACTTCATCTCTGAAGAAAAGAAGTCTCTTCTTTTGGGAGGAAAGTTCTGTATCTCTTGAGTGGGAACTTCTTATTGACATAGAACTACTCAATTCTGCCAGTTGGCTTTGAATTTTCCGCTAGAGCATTGAGCGTAGGAGAACAGAGGCAGTAGCTAATGCAGTACATCATCTGAGCACCCTGATTTTCTTATATTTTGTCCCAATTAATGCATATGCATTTTACAGATAGCTGTTTTATTTAGTCTAACTCTTCCTTTGTTGGTATGTACTTGCATTCATCACATGAATTCTTGAAGTAATACTAATGTTATTTGGAAGCAGGAGGAAGAGGGTATGGTTTTCCTGAAGAATGAGTAAAAAGAAACTTCAACAAACTAGTAAAATGACTGGAAAAGTAAAAGCCAGGGCAGATTTCTAGTCTTAGTATCTTGTCAGTGCTTTTCTTATGTAGATTAAAAAGCTTTAATAGAAACCTTTATAAAATGTGGCAAATAAAATGATAAAAATTTAAGAGTCATGCATTTGCTTTTCATGAAAGCTGAAATATGAGTCCTGTTACTTTGTCCTTCAGACAGCCTGAAAACGCACATTTTAACCTTAAGCATGTGTCAGGTGGTAGTGAGACCAGAGCACGTCAATTGCTGACACAGTTATACCCTGGGATTTCTCCTGGTAGCAGAGGAAGAACAGCCTGGTGTAATTTTCTCTCTTTGGTCTGTATCTGCTGAAGCCCTGTGCTGTGTTTGCAAGGTATGGTGCTGGTGCCGTCTCTGGCTGCGGTGTCGGTACTGCTCTAGGCAGGGAAGGCCTCTTGGAGAGGCTGCCTGATGCACCTTAGTAAATGAGAAAAGGCACAGAGGAGCTAGGTTAGATAAGGGTTTAGGCCTTTTAAAGGCAATCACAGCAATGCAGAGCTCACTGCGATATTCTGTGCCCTTCGGGCGTGCAGCAGCGGTATTTCTTTGTTCTTGCTGTAGCAAACAGAGAAACTTAAGGGCAGCTGTTGCCTGCAAAATCCTCACAGAAAAGGTCACCTTGGTTTCCTAGCAAAGGCTAGCGGGAACTGCCGTGTGCTTTTACTGCAGTGTGGTTTTATGCTGTGCTTCCTTGTTATTAAGCGTGAGATTCATTAACTAATTGTATATTCACTTAGGAAAGCACTCTTGCTGTTCTTCGGCATTTTTTACATAGTAACAGTGGTGTAACTTTTCAGGTGAAGGGTTTAATCTCTTCAGATGTGTTGCTGCTTCTAGAGCCTGAGGATATGTTACAGAACTATGGGTTTGAACAGATGTGTGTTTGAGGCATGTGCTGTAGTTTAGTAGAAGCTTTGCATGGCTTTGCAGAATTGCTTAATAAAAACAAACTAGTATCTATGTGCCTACTGCATGGAAAGTGAAAGATAGGACAGGTAAGGTGTCATAACATGAACTATTTTAACTTATTTGACAGTTGCAATGTGGGTTTAAATGTAGTGCTATAATGGTCAGTGTTACAGTAATATTAGTGTGTTTATAGGACCACTTGCGCCAGCAACTACATTAAATAAAAGATTAATTCCCTCTTTCAGTGTTGTGGCATTCTTTAATGTTTATCAGTCAGGAATGACTTCCTTATTACCTGGTAATACAGCAGACTTCCCAGAGGGACTTTGGCAAAAGTTGGCACAGCATCATCCTGTAAGAAGCATGGATCAGTTAATTTTTAACATGCAAGACATTTTAGTGCAGGACAAGTTTTTTTGTTTGGTTTGGTTTGTATTCTGAACACTATTATCACAGAGAAGGAGTAACAAGATCCTGACATTTTGTGAGGCAGCTTCCCAGAGGATTTCAGAATAATTAGTGCTGTATAACAATGTGTTTCTATTACCTGATTGTTTTTTAACTTGGCTGTGGGAAATTATAACTGATGGGTATCAGCTGGCAGATTCAAATGCTTAACACTGGCATGTCCTGTCTCTCTAACTCTGTGAAGACCTCTCTGGAACTGTGCTGTGAAAATGCAGTGTGCTGAATTTGAAGAATGCCCCTGCTCAAATCCATCTTTGAGGATGGTGGAAGGAAGCAATACAAAATTTGCATTGGCTGTCTGTGAGTTTTCCCGGGGATTGCCAGAAAGTGGGGTTGTATTAGTGAAATCAGGCCATGAATGGCTCTCCCTTACAGCTGTATTTGGTTTAAGTTGGAAGGGACCTTAAAGATCATCTAATAATGATCATCTAGTAACCATAATTTCTTCGTTCCAAACCAGGCAAAGCTGGAAAAGACAACTGCCTGGGCTTTGTGGGATGCATTCTTTGATTTCATAGAAGGAAAAAGGGGAAAGAAGGAAATATCTTCCTTTGCTGAATCTTGGTGTGTGAGCATCTTCCATTCCTGGGATGGCCAAGTGGAATTTTGGTGGAGGAATGAAAGGAATTTGAAGAGTGTTTGAAGTAAGCCTAGGTAATTGGATAGATTTACTTAAGACTCAGTAAACTACTGGATGGATGGATTAATTTGCTGCTAACTGGTTCGCACTGCACATCAGGAACATAGCCATGCTGATAAATGTTTGAACATCACCTATGGTATGTTTATTTTGTAGTTGCAAAATGGAATAACTTAATTAGAATTAGCAGAGGTAAGCTAAGCACAGGCTGGATGATTAAAAAAAAATCACAATAAGTTCTGCAGGGACAGAACTTTAGGGCTACAAAGATGATCAAGGGAGTGGAGCATCTCCCTTATGAGGAGCGGCTGAGGGAGCTGGGTCTCTTTAGTTTGCAGAAGAGGAGACTGAGGGGAGACCTCATTCATGTTTATAAATATTTAAAGGGTGAGTGTCACGAGGATGGAGCCAGGCTCTTCTCGGTGACAAACAATGATAGGACAAGAGGTAATGGGCACAAGCTGGAACACAGGAGGTTCCACTTAAATTTGAGAAGAAACTTCTTCTCAGTGAGGGTGACAGAGCACTGGAACAGGCTGCCCAGAGAGGTTGTGGAGTCTCCTTCTCTGGAGACATTCAAAACCCGCCTGGACGCCTTCCTGTGCAACCTCATCTAGGCGTTCCTGCTCCGGCAGGGGGATTGGACTAGATGATCTTTTGAGGTCCCTTCCAATCCCTAACGTTCTGTGATTCTGTGATTCTGTGACATACTCAGTAAAGAATGAAAAGGGGATGGAGAGAGCCTTTCTTCTGGTGTTACAGGTAATTTAATAGCCCTTTATTGCTAAATAGTTGGATTAATCTTCTTTTAAAAACTTGCATTAAATAAAAGTAGATTTTAGGGTTTTTTTCTGCCGCAGTTGACATCTGTGGAAAGCAAAGGCTTGTCTCATGATTTGATGAGTACCAGTCAGTCTGGCAGAGAGCTCAAGGAGCTGCAGAATTGAGTTCAAGCAGACATGAAAGGATCCATTCATGAGAACTATTGGAGCAAGCATGGCTGAAGAGATCTCAGTCTTCTAATATAGGAGCTGATAGAGATTGACATCTGTGCAATAGCACTGTATGAATTTTCAGGGTCAAAAACGTTAGATGACATTGCTGAAGTTTGATTGGTGAGGCAGAGAATCCATGAGGCAGTACCATCACAGATCTAAACACGATGCAGGAACAGTAAGGATAACGTGGATAAGAGTTGTATTCATTGGTGCGTGCATGAGAAGTCTGCCTAATTTCTTGTAGCCTCAGGCTTATGTAGCAAGTCCTCTAGAAAAGCTTGTGGTCAAAAAAAGCAATAGTCTGGTATTTAGTAATTGCAGGAGAATGATAGCTATATAGGTAAATCCAGAAAACTACGTAAGTGACATGGGTGTTCTGTCACTGACTGAATTTCTGTACAGATAGCTTGTGAATTAATGATTCATGTACTGAGATGTTTTTGAGTAGATACTAGCATGGCAGTCTGACTGCTTGGTCAGATGTCAGCCATTATTTGCTTTTTAATCACTTTTAATATGTATAATGCAATAAAAATGCATTTTAAAAGTTCCTGCTTTTTACTGTTATTTTGATGGAAGAAGAATCTTAAGTCTTGCAAAAAGAAAGGATTGCAAAACAAGTCATCAGTGAAGGCCTGATCTCCATTCCGAGCTGACCAGGGTTCTTGTAGAAACATCCTAATTTTGCTTTGATATGAGAGAGTTCTTGAAATGCTGCAGAAGAAATGCTGTTGCACTTCGGATGGTTTCAGGGTATTACTTGCAGTGCTATATCTTCAAGTCCATTTTGGCAATCTGTTAGCAGCGTCTCGTACAAGAGGAACGTTGTGTTTGTTTTGCATGCTATCTGCTGGTTCATGTGACGTTGCTTTTCTTTGAACTTTTTCAACCTCTGAGGCCAAAACTTTTTGTTTAATCTCTATCACTCTTCCTTTTTCTTGTCACAACCACTGATATCCCTGTCTTTTGGTACTGGGTTTGGTTGTTCTTCCTCATTTAAAATTTGACACACCTTCAGCCTAAGCCTGTGGCAGAACTTGCTGGTGTCTTTAGCTATGAGTTTTAGCATTCATTCAAATTGGTAGAAGGATATTTTCCTGAAGGAGGCTGTTAAATCTGGAATTTCTTTTTTATTTTCAATTGCTCTTTTGATCTGACAAAGTGCAAGGTCAAGGTGTTTTTGTTGGTTTTTTTTCCTTCCCCTCTCAGAACAGGAAAATAAGTGTATTAAAAATGTTACACTAAGTTTTCTAAGATAGGACAGACGTTATCATGAGAACTTCACCAATGTGTGTTTCTCCACATTGTTTGTATTGGTGTATGATTAGTCTGCATTTTCTTTCTCCTTTTCCTTTGCATGCTTGACCTTTGGAAAGCTTCTGTTGCTCATTGAGCTGAAGGACTCCAAAATCCTTAACTTCAAATGAAAAGAATTTGTCCAGAAAGGGACAGTGCTGCAGTGTAGGGGGGAGAGATGGCTAATCTCATAGGTGAGCTTTGTCATCCTCTTGAGAAGCGTAGCTTTTCTGCAAAATAAAATAGATGCTTTTGCATAGCAAGTGTAATACAACTCTGGGTTTAGACACGAAAATAAACACTTCCATTTTCCATGGAGTGGGAGGACAAAAAGGAGTAATTAGACAGTGAGAACTAGATTTTCATGTTCCTAAAGGTGAAAAGAGGTGTCTTTTTCTAGATGAAATGTGTGGCTCAATTAAATAAAAACTGCATGCATGCATTCTTAAATGACAAAGCATTTACACCTATTTATTGACTACAGCCAACTAAGAAAGTAGGTGGTTGGGACTTTTTTTTTCTGATTTGGAATTTTCATACCTGTTTTCATGTACTGAAAATTAAATGTATGTGGTATAAAAATATGTCAAGCTGCAATGTTGATATATTTTGTGGATAATGTTGCAGGCATCACTTTATTCTGATTATGTCAGAAGTAATGTATTGCTGTTTTTTATTTTGAGATTTCTAGTTGAATTCTATCTTATTTGTACACCAGCTGCAATTGCAGCTGAAGCCTCTGAATTTCTTCTCTCCTTATAGTACAAATCTGTTAGTGAAGCAGAATTACGCTTTCTGTTTTATCCCCATTTTCTATTCTGCTTTCTGCTCTACAGTTTATCTTTTCACTTGACAGCTGCAGAGTTAAAAGAGCATCGTTGACAACATCCTTCCCTTCCAACCCTGTCTGGTTTGGGGGTGCCCTCAGGCTGGGTGGGTCGCCTCTGCAGGAGTCTTGTGCCTGGCTGAAAGAGCAGTTTGCTCTGTCGCTCTGCACAGAGGTGCCTTTTGCTGACACCAAGAGAACCTCTAGAAGAGAGTTCCTGTATCAGTTTGCTGGAGCTGTAATCCTGTAAAGTAATCCAATTGACGAGATGTGTGAGAAGGGCTCAGCCTTCAGAACTTGATGGGGCAGATTTGTTCCTGTGCATGGCATTTGCATTCCTGTTAACAGAGGAAAGCCTTGCTGCACTTTTTGATTTACTAACAGAATAAATTAACAGAGGGCAGAACACGCTCTCAGTGAAGGAAAGAGTTTAATTGGGTAGCAATCTGTGTGGGAGTCTGAATGCTAAAAACCCTTTTTTATGTATTTACGTGGTTTCCTATTGGGTGAGGGTTTTTATGATGATTTATGTCGCTTGCAGAATCACAGTTTGACTACTGGAACAACATCTAGAGCTTGGGAAATGCACTTTATTGTAGTAAGTTCTTATTCAAAAGTTACAGTTTGATATTACTAGTTGTACCCTAGTAATTTATTTTATTGGGAGGGGCAGAGAAATGAGGAGTTCTGTGATTAAAATGGGTTTGTAGCCTTACTGTATACCTTTAAACAGAGTAATCAGCTGAAGAAAATCCCTGTATTCCTTTCAAAATTTCTAGCTGGGTCTCATTTTCCTTGCCAGAGGTATAAATTGTTTAAATGAATGAAATGCATAAAAGTCAGGTTGGTGTAACAGGTTGTTAAGGATTATTTTGTTAGGAAAAGGCTAGAAGAAAAGACTTACAGTACAAATTTATTTATTTTTTTTTTTGCTAGAATCTTAAAAACAAATCCTGTGCTACAAAACACCAACTTCTCTCACTCCTCATGAGGCAAGGGAAACCACATTGCAGAAGAGGTTTCCATCTCTCTGCTCAATCTTGCAAGACAGAAAACAGATCAGAGTTGGGCTACCCAGGTCTTATGCTGACTTCCAGGAGAAATTCATTCCCTGTTGGCTTTTCATTGCACCAGCTTCACATTCCTCAGCAGCCAGAGAAAGCTGTGCTGGGATGGACTGCGTTTCTCCCATCAAACCCTCTGGTCTGTGGAAGGCAGTTGTCTCATTGTACCTGACAATTTTTTTGGGCAGGATCAGCTAGAAATATGAGCTTTTTACTGCAGTGCTGCCAGAGCTCGCATCGCCTGGTGGCCAAGGACTCTTGCTGTCATTGGATGCGTAAGGAAATTCAAATGCAAGAGCGTGGTCAGTCAGCAGCGATAGAATTCACTAAGTTTTGGTTGTGTAACTTCTGTTACTTAAATAGTGTGCTTAAATAGTGTTCTAGATATCCTATCTAGAGATAAGAGCTAGCTCGCTTAGCTGTTTTTTGCATGGTATATTTTCAGAATCGGTCATTTGTGCCGAGGGTTGGATTTTCTTTAGTTTGTGTGTGTGTGTGTGTGTGTGTGTGTGTGTGTGTTTGTTTTTTTGTTTCAGGCATTTTTGGATTCTTTTTTGTTGTTTTGTTTCATTTAACAGCATATTAGGTTACTAAGCTTGCTTAAGGGAACTATCAAACCACTGAGCCTCTTGAAAGGTTTTAATGAACTCTTCTTACTTTTTTTTCTTCCTTTTCTTTTTTTCCATTCTCCAGACTTTGGGCATTAGAAATTCTGTCGCATTGTTCTGGTACATTTCAGTGCATTAGCCGCGCAGCTCAGCTGGCATGGTTTGTTGGCAAACCAGGCCAAACAGAGGACATGAGTCATGCAATTTTTTAATCTTGGAGCTTGCAAGGTGAAGTATGCGAAGGTTGTTTATTTGTTTGTGTTTTCCATTTTCCTGGAAAAGAACTGTAAAACATTAGAAAGGTAGTAATTTATGACTGCTTCTAACTATTTCACTTGAATATGGATTGATTTTTAACCAACAGATATTCTGGTATTATTTTTTCTGTCTGGTTTTCCATTTTATTTGGATCAGGTGGAGGGAAATCTGATGGGAGGGCTTGCAGGATAGTGGAGTCTGGGCAAGTGTGAAAATCCAGCTTTGTTTAGCTACAGAGAGGTTGTAAAGATCGACCATGGAACGAGTATTATGGATTCACACAGAATCACAGAACGTTAGGGATTGGAAGGGACCTCAAAAGATCATCTAGTCCAATCCCCCTGCCAGAGCAGGAACACCTAGATGAGGTTGCACAGATTCAGGCTAGCTGTTTCTTAAGACATTTGGGCTCTCTGAATTATTTAATCGTTTTAATCTTTGATTAACTCTTGCTCATCTATCCTGATACTTGGTTAAGAATCTCTGTTGAAAGCACCTCCTTGAGTATTGGTGATTATGAGTGAAGATAATGAGGATCATTGTCACAAAATATGTTTTTATTTCTAGGGAGAGTGTTGTCTGGTTGACAGCGCATTGGCTAAGGGGATGTGGTTTCTGGAGGCTCATGCTCTGAAGAGGAAGCTTAAGTACAAAATTGCTGGAAAACAAAGCAACCCTCAGATCCCTCCTTAGGTTTAAAAACCCCTCAGCTGAAGACACATAGTCACTGTATCTTCTGCTGCTACAACTGGATTTGTTAAAATGTGAATCAGTGTGTGTTCATACCCAAATTTCCATCTGTAATTTGAAGATGAAGTTGCATTCCTCTCACTGTAGATTTTTCTGAAGACCGATCAAAAATGTGAAGTCCAAATTATTTATAACCATCATTGTTTTCTTGCTGACTTTGACTGCTCCTGGGCACTGAGCAGGTGATTTAATTGAACCAGGGTTTTCTTGGTGAACCTCAATAGTTAAAATTACTATTAATGCAACACCTGGCACTCGGAATCACTGAGGCTGGAAGGGACCTCTTGAGGTCATCCAGTCCATCTCGCTTTTGAACATCTCCACAGATGCAGAGTCCACAGTGTCCCAGGGAAATTAAATTCCAGTGTTTGTCCACCTAGAGAGGACAAATCACTTGAGCGAATGTTTAAGTTCAGCCTGTCTCACCTTGGTGCTTGTCTGTAGTTTTAGGACCTACATTAGCCCAAGCAAGGCAGCATGAACTGAGGTGTATACTGCAACTGCAGAATGTTTCCATAATAAGTAAAAGTACCTTTTAGAAGAATTTAAAAAAGAAAAGTTGTTCACACTCAGATTTTAAAAGGTGGGTGATTAGAGTACTTTTGCAGGATCTGAATTCCAATTCAGTCAGTGTTTCTCTTATTCCAACTCTGGACATTGGGCAGTGAATTACAAGACCTTTTGACTTCCCTGCCCACCCCCAAACAGCATAAGAGAGAAACACAAAAATCTGTCTCATTAGGAGATGATCAAATTTCAAACCTCTTTGAGAATCCTAATGTTAAAGGATACCTTTTTCATTAATCTTTCCTTTTTTTTTTTTTTCCTGCCTCGTCTACTCTAGTTGTGCTCATTCTTCATAAAGACTGTAAAGCTGTATTTTCCTCCTGTAAATTTAAGCAAAATAACTTCTAAGAACAGTACGTAACTGCTATATAAAAAATTTCAGAGGGGAGAAAAATTATATGGAAGATCCTTTTAGATCTTTAGATAGTGATCTGTCACTATCAGAGTGACAATTAATTTGATGACCACAATGAACAAGAAGAAGAATTTCTGCAGATTTCTGTAAATAAGAAGATACAGAACTTGAAATGTTAGCCAGCTTTGATTTGAGAGAAATAAATGTTGAAGAGCTTTTCGCAAATAAATATTTTGAGTCTATAGGTAGAAAGGTTGCACAGAAGTATTACATGACTTCACATTTGCAGAGTTGGATTTTCCTCTGTGATGTGAGTGATGTAAGTCCAGCTCATGAGCTGTCATGATCTGGCTTTTAACCTGCTGATGGGAAAATTTCACAGTTTGTTCCTTAACCCAAAGCAAATGTCCCACTCAGTTCTTCCGTCAGTGTTTTCTGATTAAGGATGGGGTCCCTAAACCATCAGACGAGTTGTAACAAATCTGACTGTATTTGGCACTGTTTCAGTGCTAGACGTGCTACTGAGGCATTAACATCTTGATGTTTTAATGTTTCTTGTGTGGTGCTGCCTTGGTGACAGCGACCACATGGTAGTGATGTGACATGCTGGTGTAGATAATCTGCGTGTGGTTTAACGCAAATTTTACTTGGTTTTGCTTGAAGTGTAGTGGCTGTACTCACTGAAAATGACACAAGTTGACTCTGATTTCTCCACGTTCACATCTCGGCTCTGCAAGGGGCATCCGTAATGGGAGCTCTTAAAAGTTTGTGTTGGAGTGGTTACACGGTGAATACTTGTATTTTCTGTCTAGCAACAGGGGCTGCAGTATTTAAATGACTGGCACCAAGAAACTGTTGATGACTGGTGCTGGCAGAAAGCACTAATTTTGATTTGAGGTCTGTCTCATCAAAAGAGCTCTGGCTTTGTTGGACTCTTGACTGCTTGTGTGGGTGTGTGTACGTATGAGTGAGGATGGAAGTACTTTAATGTTTTTCCTGAGCATTTTCCTGTATTTAATGTCAATAGGAATCCACTGAAATAATTTAAACCATTGTCAGAGGTCCCAATTTGTAGTAAAGGATCTGCCCTGTGTACAGCCTGGTACTTCTTGTCACTGTCTTGGTTTGATAAGAGATAATAAATAAATATGGAAAATTTTATTTTCCATGTAACATTTGTATATTAATTCTGAAACACTTGTATTTACCTCTTACTTCCTTAACCTGTGGGTTTGAAATAGTGGAAAGTGCCTTAGATTAGTAATGGAAGTATAGCTGCTGGAAATTAATTTTGGGGCAGAATTTGAAGAAGGAGAACCCAGTATGATGTCTTTCTTGAAGACCTGGGTAGGATATTCTGGGTAGGCCTGAAGAGAGGGGAAGAATGGCTATCTTTGCTAGTGAGCCAAAACCTGAGGAGCTACAACATGTATTCAGTTGTCAGAGGAAAGATCACAGCTGTTGGATACAAGAGGAAACAACGGACAAAATTAATTATTGGTATCGATTGTGTTATGTAGTGCCCAGAGGGCTCGGCTGAGGCAAGGGAGCTGCTGTGCTGCTGTATAAAAGCTCTGTGAGTCACGGGTCCTGCCTGGAAGAGCGCAGACCCCATGGAGGCAGGGTGGGAAATGATGGAGATGAGATGACGAGATGGAGAAATGAGGGAGCACGCCTGGCGATACAGTGTGTGTCTTGGGGTCCGTTCTGGGCTCCCCTGGACTCATGGTGGCTTAGGATGCAGAGATTTGGAGAGCTGTGCCGTTGAAGATCAGGACATATAATGTGGACATGATGTGGGAGGATATGGGAAGTCAGTGCTCAGATTCAAGGCCTAATGAACAGAAGACTGGACAAAAAAAGGTGATTTTATTTGCAGCTTATTCAATGGTAATTTTCAGAAACATATGAAAAAGTCTCTGTGCAACATATGTAGTACTGCTAATAATAACATAGTTGGAAAAAACCATTGCAGTTAATGAATTGGAAGTCCTAAAGTGTGGTTGCCTGATTGATTTGAAATAGTGCGTGGTCTGTACTGGTAATATTTAATTTAAAGTAGCATACGTTTTGGTTCCTATGTTAATGGCACATCAGACTAAAAAGACTGGGAAGAAGTTCTTTCTGAGAAGCCATTCTTAAAGGAAAAAATGGCAGGGGAGGCACAGCAATGAGTCTGAGTAAGTGTATGGCCAGGTAATAAATACAAAACATAATCCTGGAGATTTGAAAATGTCGAGTCATAGAATGTGTTTGGTTAGAAGGGACCTTTAAAAGTCATCTAGTCCAACTCCCCTGTAATAAGCAGGGACATCTTTAACTAGATCAGGTTGCTCGGAGACCCATCAAGCCTGGCCTTGAATGTCTCCAGGGATGAGGTCTCCACCACCTCACTGGGCAACCTGTTCTGGTGTTTCACCACCCTCATAGTGAAGAGTTTCTTCCTAATGTCTAATCTAAATCTACTTTGCTCTAGTTTAAAACCATTGCCTCTTGTCCTACCACTATGTGCCCTTGTAAAAAGTCCCTCCCCAGCTTTCCTGTAGGACTTCTTCAGGAACTGGAAGGTCGCTATATGGTCTCCCTGCAGCCTTCTCTTCTCCAGGCTGAACAATCTTGACTCTCTCAGCTGGCTCTCACAGGGGAAGTGCTTCAGCCCTTGGATCATTTTTGTGGTCCTCCTCTGGCCCTGCTCCGACAGTTCTGTGTCCCTCTTGTATTGAGGGCTCCAGAACTGGATGCAGTACTCCAGGTGGGGTCTCACGAGAGCAGAGTAGAGGGGCAGAATCACCTCCCTCGCCCTGCTGGCCACACTTCTTTTGATGCAGCTCAGGATGCAGTTGGCCTTCTGGGCTGTGAGCGCGCATTGTTGGCTCATGTCCAGCTTTACGTCCACCAGTACCCCAAGTCTTTTTCCGCAGGACCATTCTCTATCCCATCAGCCCCCAGCCTGTACTGATAACCAGGACTGCCCCTACACAGGTGCAAGACTTTGCACTTGGCCTTGTTGAACCTCACGAGGTTCACATGGCTCTTATTTTACTGAGTGATATGGGAGCATACACATCCTCATGGAAAATGATGTTCAAGTAGAAAGTTTCATTAAAAGTTAGCAGAAACAGCAACTAATTTGTCCATGGAACTGTCCCAGGTCGTGGATGTTAATGGATAAGCTATAGGTCTGCTCCAGCTATGTATTGCAAAACCTGAAGCATCAGTGTAATCTTTATGGATGTAGATGTTGTACACTATTTGTTTGGATTCCCAGTAGTTCTCAGTGCCAGAAGGAAGCTGTGCTAATAACGTGTATGGTGATTTGGTTTTTTGTTTGTTTGATTTTGTTTTTGGTTGATTGGTTGTTTTTAATTTGGTCTGCTCTGACTAAAGTAGTGATTGGCCTATGTTAGAATTTCCTGAAATGCTTAAGAAAGTTGGAATTAGAATTGAATAAATATAGGAATTCTTAGAGAATGTTTCCAAGGAGATGAGAGTTGACTTTGGAGTTAACTTTTAACTCTTATGTTTTTCTTCTATGCCTCTACAAAATGTGCTTTGTATCCTGTGCACTGATTTGTTTTGTCATTCTGTGTTCCATTTGTTCTAATATTATAGGTGATCAGTGTGGTTTTATTTGCACTTAGAAGTAGGCTTTTAAAAATGTTACTTTTTTGCAGCTATATTATGTAAATACAAGATACTTCCTTGATGAGGAGTCAAAGCAGACTGCAGTTTGCGTGACCAGCTTTAGGCATGAAGATGTATGCAAGGAGAAAGAAGAGTCCTTAACGCTAGCAAATTTTAAACTCTTAATTTGAACTCAAACTCTAAATTGTAGTTAGCTATTGGATTTCTCCCCTGAACTTCAGTGTGTTGTTATTATTGCAGGAAACTTTGGATGAAATATTTCAGTCTTAGAGTTTGTAATCCACAATGGAATTTATTTCTTGTGGAAGCTGGCTTTGCATAGGTCAGTATTGTCCATTTTTGTTTTAGTGCAGTGAAAGAATGCTTTTCTAGCTGTATCTTCTGTCCTTCTTTTTACTGGTCAAGTGAGTATGCATATTTCAAGTATTACGAGGTTGGAAGAAGAATGAAAAATTATTTTACGGTTATGGTTAAGTCCCAGCGAGAAAAAAGACTGGCATTTTCCCTGGATTTAATGACTTGCCTGAAATTTGAATGCAGATCGCCACTGGTGAATAAAAGAGGCAAAGATACACAACCTGTAATACACTGTTTCTAAAACGAGCAGAAATACCATGTGAAGATGGAATCTGAAGATGTAAGGGAAGGAGGGATGTCACTCAGCATGAAGTACCAACTGTTTTCAGCTTTTTTAGTATGCAAGCGCATACTTGCAGATGACTCACAGTTAAAATGGCTTACATAAGATTGCCCAGTATTTAGTGAACTTCAGGTGATGGAAAGACACTGTAAAAATAGTAATAAAAACTGTGTCCAATTGCTCTTACCAGTTTATAGATTTTTATTTATTTATTTATTTTTGGTCAGGCCTTGTACTATTTGTGAACATATGCTTTCTTCCCCCCTCTGTGGTCTTACAATACGCAAATAATGCCTTAAAAGGAATAGTTAAAAGAAACCACACAAGACTACATTTTAAATTTATGATTTAATGTCAGAGATTTGCCATACTCTGGAAATGCAAATTCCAGGCTAAAGCAGTGCTTGCTGTCTTAAAAGAAAGACTATTCATTGACTTCAGCTCTTTCTAATATAATGTATTTTAAAAATCTGTTCATCTTTGACTGTATTCTGCATCAGTGTTCCCAGTGAATTAAGCCAGACTGCTTTTATCCTTAATTGCAGTGCTTTTATGTGTTGTATTTATTTATTTACTATATAAGATTATATAAGAACATAAAAATAACTGAAGACCAAGGGTCTACCTCAGTATTACACCTCCAGCAGTGGTCAGTAACGGCAAGGGAAGAGGACAGAAATATGCTTGCTCTGTCTCTGCTGTGTGCTTTCTGACTGTGTGGGGTTTTTTGTTGTTTGTTCATTTGTGTTTTTTAATCCGTTACCCAGTTTTACAACAGAGGCAATTCTTGAAAAAAAGGTTTTTGAGAAATAACTGGGGTTCTTTGTGTATTTTTTCTACAGTGTCACATTCCTCAACCACTTTTCCTTTTTGCAGTTACTAATTTGCAGTTTTATGGAAGACTTTGCAATTGTGGGTTTCATGACTTTCGTAATTAGTGTGTCTTAAGGAAAATGGTACAGACTAATCCCACTGATGGGATTGTTTTGGACTCTGGTTTTTGATCTCTTCTCTATCCCTTCATAATCTTGCTGCGCTCAGGTATGTGAGGGTTAGATGTGGCTGAGTTGTAGCTGAAGGAACCTGGAGTTGCGGTGTGCAGCCCTTGTAGGCAAGGCAGCATCCCAGGGCGGCAGCAGCTGTGATCAGTCCTGGGCAGTGCTGCAGCCTGACCTCTGCACTGGGCTGGACAGTAGAAGTCTCATCAAACCAGGAAACGGGTGCTTAGCCATTACAGGCTTTGTGTCCTTGTGTGCTGGAAAGTATTAACAAGTGTGTGCCAGTGTTCAAACAGTAAATCTTAGAGGTGGAGAGTATTTTTTTTATTATTGCAGTAGTTGCAATTTGTTTGTGTGGGGTTTTTTGTGTGGTTGTTTGTTTGTTTTAAAAAGTATGGATATTTTAAATTTGATTTTTAGTGTAAAGAATAAGTTGAATGGAAAGTGAATTTTTTTAACCTATGAAAGGCTGCTGAGTTGATTAATATCATAAGTGGACTGCTGTCCTGAATTTGACAGTAATAAAAAACAAGACTTGCATTGAAGCTATAAATGAATAGTTGCTGCCTCTCCATATGCTTAAAATTAATTATGATAATAACCTAACTGCCTCCCAGGCAAATATTCAAATGCAGGCTCTTCTTGAAACTCCCAGTCTGAGGTGACAAAGAGGAGGAGATGAAGGGAGTTTCCTCAGGCAGCAAAGACAGCCGTGCTGCACCTGCTCCTGCTCATGTCCCAGACCAACAGCAGCCGGGTTTGGAACAACTTGGTGCGGATTTGGGGCAGAGAGGAAGCACCAGCAGCTTTGGCTGGGGCTGTGCGCTGTGAGTACAGTGGCTGTCAGTGTGAGGATGCTCCACACGCTACCCAGGCAAGGAGCATCTCGGGGCTTCCTGTGGTCTCACGCGGAGGTCACCGATTCCCACCTTTCTGTGATGGTGCCTTAATGCGTGGAGATCCTGAGGGAGAGAACTGAAAAACGCAAGGTTGGCTAAAAATGCTCTTAATTTCAGGATGAAAAATTGTAAGCTTTCAGGTTTCTTTTTAGTTGTGACTTTCATAAAGGCATGCTTTTAAAGGTTGGCAGTAGATCCTTTTTCTTAGATAAGATTTAAGATTAAAATTCTTCAGAGCACCTCCATTCCATTTTCAAAGACAGTATATACAGAAAGGAATGTAATATTTTGTTGAAATTTAGGGGCAAGGAATAGCGTACATTATTTTCAATAATTAAGATATAAGTAAGTGAGCAGTAAAGTCTTAACTTTGGCCTTGAGGGTGATAGTGTCATTTTGAACTTCTGGGTTTGGAAAAAAAACAACCCCAAACCACTAAATATTTCTTTCTACCCTGACAACAAAAAGGAAAGTCATTATCTCTGTCATTATTATATGTGGAAGTTCAAATTAGAAATAGGTTAAATAATAACACACATCTGTGAGTCCACCACTTTAATTTCCTTTTAGCCACTGGGCTGTGCATTTGTTTTAGTTGGGACATGTACATTCCTGAGGGATCCTGAGCAACCCCCGTGAGATGGACTTCTCGCATCCTTAGGCTAATAGGAAGAACAGTGCATTTACATTACTGCTCCATTTAAACAGTAACTGTTGATAAAAATAAATACTTCATTCCCAAATGATGTCTGCAATATGTAAAGGTTCGGCAAGTTTTCAGGAGGATAGGCATGGATTCAACACTAAATTGCTCCTGCTGCTTTGGAAAATAATGAGCCGAGTCACTTGATCAAGGACAAGGTGAGTATTGAGCAGGGGTGACTTCGAGGAAGTAGCTTTTAATAATAAAGAAAAATACCATTTCTCATGTGAAATGGTATTGATTTTATTGTCCATATTAAACTGATGGGAAGATTGAAGGAGGGCAGTTGCTGCTCTGCATAAAATTACAGTCTTTAATGATCTGTTTTCCTGGTTTGATCAGGTTTGTACTACTCAGTACAATTCAGTTTGACTTTATATGCACACAGTATAATAGCTTGGGCAGATCTTGCCATGCTGATCTTGCCATGCTGCGCTGAGCTGAGTATCTCCAGGCTGCTCAACCAGCTGCCTGCGAGACTTGTGTTTTGTACCTTTGATGGAAGCAGTTTTGCAGTGAGAAGGCTTTTGCTGAGGTTCCGAGATGAAGATGCTCTCAGGGCTGCCTGAGAGTGAAGGCTCTCACTGAACTTGCTCCCCCTGCCATTTTTTTAAAGTCAAATCCTGAATATGTAAGAGCTGTCTGAAAGTGGTGACAATAGACCCAGTTTGCCATTTCTGCGCTCCTTAAACTGCAAATATTGTCTCTTGATATGAGCAATCCCTGTCATATTTTTCCCTCTTTCCGAAAGTATTCAACAGATAAACTTTGAATGCATTCATAACCTACAGCAATACAAGTGCTCGAAGTCCTTCTGCGAGACAGGACTGCGGGCTAGTTTCTACCTTTCTCAGGCTTAATTTTGTGTCTGTGTGCAGGTGATTTTTTTTCCCTATGCCGTGGCTTCACCATAAATTACATTCAAATAGACAGTCTTTTCCCATATCCCTTACTTTGTATATATCTCAGCTGCTTTCAGTAAATATTTTCTTACCTCAGGATTTTATTGTAGCGATAGTTACACCTTTGTATCCATCTCTAGTTTTAAATCATGTTTTGGGTTTGAGGCATGTTTTTTTTTCTGTAATTTATTCTTTTATTGTGTAAGCTAACTTTTCAGTTTCCTCAGATAATTCAGTAATGCTTTATTTATTATTTTATTGCATTTTTTAATTTTTTTCTTCAAATAAGGACCACTGATGTTTTTTTTAATTTTAGATATTTAATCACTGCGAAGTGATTAAATACCAAATCTATTTGAACTTGAAGTCAGTAAGAGTACCGCTATGTTTCTTTTTTCCTGTTTTCCATCTCTCAGGTTGTTTGCATTTTCTTTTGGCCTAGAATGAGTAATTTATTGTTGATGCATTTCAAAAGAAATTCAGTATGTGCTTTTTATGTCGATAAAGTGATGTGATCTTTCCAGTGTGTAGCGTGTGAGTATTTTTGCAGGTATCTGAATGTTTAAACACAGCAGCTTGGGTTGCGTAGCATAAATAAAAAAATAACCTGAAGATTTTTGTTGTTGCATGAGTAAACAAATTTTATTTCATTCACATGCTTTTGCAGTGTACTGGGACAAACAAGTCAAAAGGTATTTGTCCTACAAATCAGTGCAACAATAGATTAAAAGCCTGTGGTATCGATGGGGATCCATCACGGCAGAAGCAAGCCTGGACGCGGCCTGGGGCTATGTGAGGTGCAGAATGTCCCCCAGCAACACGTGGTCACAGGGGAGAGCACACCGCAAGGGTGGGACTGGTTCACTTTACAATTTTTTACAAAAAACTTCAAATTTTTAAAACTATTAGCATTATCACCCCTTTGCTGAGTCTCCACCATGCCTGGAGCAATTGCTGTCTCTGCTGCTGTGGTATGGGGACTCCTGGGCTGAGCTGAGACGTGCTGTGGTCCATGCTGCTGCTGGTCAAGGACACAACCACGCATCTCCTCATTGGAAAGGGCCTTGGTTTGCTTAAGTGAGAAGCCAGTGCTGTCTGGCACTGTTTGTAGAGGGTTTTAGAGAAGGATGCGCCTAGTATGGCTTTTTCCCACCCAGGCAGGATAAAAATGTAGATCTGTTTTCCTTCTGAATCCAGGTGTTTGTTTCCAGTGCAGTTGGCTGTGGTGTAGTTCGTTGGATCAGGTACCGATATAAGTGAGGATGGTGGTTTTTCTCCTGCTGTCAATAAATATTAAAGCAAGAACAGTGAGATTAATTTCCCAGGATGTATGTGTGCACCCCAGGCTGCCTTAGCTTTGGTTCCTGGCGTTATTGCTGAGTGTGATGATGCAGTATGCCCTGCTCTGAGGCTGGACTTTCTGCTGTGGAGTCCCCTAATGACAGGAATGTAGGAGTCAGATGGACCTCAGCAAGGTTCAGATTTGATCCCAGAGTTTGGCTTGTTCTTAGATCAACCAAGTTTCTCAGAAAACCGCTTGAGAATATCGAACTATCAATGCCGTTACAGCCTCAAATGGCTAAAATGTTCTATGAAACACTCTGTACAAATTAGCATGGGTGCCGTTGAAAACTTGAGTGGCACTGTGGGAGATTTGTTCTTCCCTTCATAATGAAAACCATTATCTGTTTAAATAGATGTTAGGTGTTTATTATGGTTTGCCTTATTAATACCTGGCAATAAGAAATGAAGAATAATAAAACGAAGACATTTTTCTTAATTCCTGACCAACTATGATTAAGGGCCCTCAGTTGAGCACTTTTCTTTTAATTGTCTGCCTGATTAACTGAAAAGGAAGATTTTCAAATATTTAATTTCAGGACTTTGAATTTATTTGGGAAGTTTACTGATGTTCTCAGTTGTGACCATGTGGGTGCAGAAGCAACGTGTCAGCTGTGCTGGCTGACTTGCCCTCTGCAGCACTTGAGTGTGCTGTTTGCGAAGGTGCCCCAGAAATAAAGAGAAGCAATATTGAGTGGAGTTTTATCTGCCGTTAAACCCTTACAGCTTCCAAGGTTGTAAGTTTCTATTTATCAGCCCTCAGCTGTCCCCAGTCCACAGTGTAAACAAGAAAACCCCAGTGTTTCCATCCTGCACTAAGTGGTTGAACAAAATCACTGTGCAGTCTTAAAACTGTCAGTGAATGAACGAACAACTACACTTGTAAATCAACTTAGCTTTCTGTCTGCATGTCTATGAAACTTATCTGGGAGCTCTTATAATTTGTCTTTTAAGTCCTTCAGTCAATGTTAGAATAGATTGATTCATAATTCAGATTATTTTAAAAATCAAGTAAGCGTGTAAAAAAAAAAAAACCACCACCACAAAAACAACTCACAACAAAAAAACCCAACAAAACAAACAAAACCCAAAAAACTTGCAAGTAATTTCCCCCCCCACCATCCCCCATAGTCAAAAAGAAAAAGCATAGTAGATGTAAAACTTAAACTTCACGTCCCTGGTAGTAGAAGCTATATTTACATATGCTTGGAGGAAAAAAAAAAGAATTACTTACATGAGCAAAGTAGAATAGTTTGCTTTGCCATGAGACCAACTCATAGCCTGCTTGGTAAATTAAATTTGTTGCTAGTCTTTTTCTCAAGTCTTTTCAACTTGTAATTTTAGGTTTCATTCTTTGCTTTTGAAAGTCAGGTTGAACCAGTTTGTGTCTTACCTAGCTGTCCCTAGGATGCCCAAGTGGCCAGGACAGTGGGAATGCCCAAACTGAGCACCTTAGGGCAGGAGGCAAAGGATGCAATGATACTGATCAGGGCAAATCCAGCAGGTGTTACCTGATGCTGTGGTGGTTGTATGCACATCGAGTGGCCCGTTTGGAGCAGTTACAGCTATTAGAGCAGCTTGGCCCTCTGAGAAGTCGATGCTTCCTAAATAAGATCAGGAGGTAGTTGGCCTTTCTCTTTTCCTTCAGTTAATTCAGGACTAATGCATTGGTCTGGTGCTTTCCATCTTGCTGCCTTAGCTGTGATGTTTTTCTTCATGCTGTTTTGTGTGTTCAAATGAAGGTAGGTTCCACATCTTCTTTACAAAGGCTATAATATGAAGTGTACAGTAGCTTGAATTAACTTTGAGAAATAAAGAAACTTACCAGAATTGCATCTCCATGTATATTTGGCAATGTCAGTGTGATTCTTATTGCATCCGCTCCTTTTCCACCTTGCTGCAGGTGTTAGTGCATACAGAAATTAAGTGTAGAGTAGTGTTTCTGCTTATTTTGCATAGGTATAAATTGCATAATACAGGATGCAAGATAAGAGATTCAAGATTTGTATCCCTTTTATTCAAGTAGCTGCACTATTTTACATTTGGTCAGGAATTGTGTTTTGCATTATTTGTGCTAGGAAATGGAGTAACTTGTCCAGTATTTTCTAATATTAACATAGGTGTGCATCCAGAAGTTAGATTTATAGCCCTCACAGAAAGCAAGTGTTTCCAATAGGTTATACCTATGCTGTCTCAGAGAAGATAAACTTTTTTGCTTTTTTAAATTGTGGTGGGCGTTGTACAAACTCTAGCAAGTTATACATTTGCTGCAAATAAACATTCAAACCTCTGATATTTTCAGGAGTAGGCTTTGTTCTAATGTTTTATACTAAATGGCACAATGGATGAATAATACAAGCATTTAAAAATGTTTTGTTAGTATCTGACATTACTAACATATGTAAAGAAAATGATCAATTTTATTTCTAACAGATTGGGATTAAAACAACATAAATGATATAAAAGTGTATAGTACATTTGCTGGTTTATGGAGCAGCAGACCTTGGAAAAGGTCTGTAGGCTTCCTCTGCCTCCGGAGAGCTTGGTTTCATAGCAGCTAAAATTCTTCCAAATTGACTCATGGCAAAAAGTTAGTCTTAAAACCTGTCCCATCTGCCAACTTCTCAACATTTTACAGGAAACTGTTCCCAAGGATGTTGTTATATTCACCCTGGTGTGGTGGTTAAAAGGGCTCTGGCTGTCACTGGGCCATTTGCCATCTGGACTGGGGAGACGATGGTGTCTCTCATATGGTGATTGCTGGGAGCCGCAGGGGAAGTTGTGGGCCCCTTCTTTGCTAGGTGATTCATTTAAAAGAAAAGAGAGGGAGAAAAAAGCACCTAGTTATTGGTCTTTAGAACATGTAGTTAATATTTTAGAATAAAATGGATTAAAGATATTAAAGCTGGGGATGAGATGATAATAATAAAGCAGAACCAAAGAAAAGAGCAAGCTGGATTTAAGAGCAATGACTTGCCCGAGATTGACAGGTGAGGCAGGTTTCTTTATTCAAGAAACAATGGGGGTCAAATTAAATAGCCTGATAATTAAATAGCCTTTGAATAAGGTGTTATTTTGCTTGTTCACATGATGTTTTTATACTGTAAAAAAACCCCTCTTGGTTTCTGGTCAACCCTGGAGGAACTGTAAAAGCAAAACTCACTTCCTGTGATCTGTGGTAGTGTTTTATGGAGACAACTCAATTCGGTCCTCTCCATCTGTCCTTCAGCCCTGTCAGCTGCTGGACATGATCTCAGGTTCCTGTTATGAGCAGTAGATCCCTTTATTTACTGCACCTTTTCTGTCAGGTTTGGGTCTGGCTGGCTTTTTCTGGCAGGAGAAAAGCTGCTGTTGCTTTTAG
>NW_010185756.1:0-19178 GCF_000695765.1 Mesitornis unicolor | reverse complement strand
ATCTGCAGAATGTCTTGTGAGAATGGGTGCTTCAACAAGCTGGGGTTAATTTCCTGGGCAGAATTTTCAGATTGCCGCTGCTTCACCTGACTTCCATGCTGCCAAAGTTGTGAAAAAATAGGTAATTGCTTGATTTATCTCATTAAACTAGAACTTTAATTTCATCCTATATGTAGGATGGTTAGGATTAATATTAATTCAAATATCAGCCCTATTAGAAAGTTTTCAGAAAACGTAGGAGGCTGTTATTCTAGTATGTTTTTCTTAGACAGTATTATATTTCCAGGTTTGGATTGATCAGGCAGATGAACAGACCACTGAGACAGCAAGACGGTCTTCTCATTGGTACTGAGCTTTGATGCTGTTACTTACTGTTAGGCTAATCATAATGACTGGGATAGAAAAATATGGAAATTGTTATGTAACATAGCTGGTTAATTTATTTAGATTCATAGTCCTAGGATGTGAGCTTGATTTTTATAATAATTGATATGTTGCTATCTAGTATACTGAGAATAATATCAAAAAATTAATGAAATGTTCTTCATATTAATGTATAATTATGATAGTAAAAAGAAAACCTAAATTAATTTATTGTGCCAAAGTATTTTGGAATCCAAAGCGCTCTGATCCATTAACCATTGATATTGATGCACCTTATAATGTAAAACTGTCAATCGTAATTTTCCAAAATAAGATAAGGAGATAAAATTCCTGGCTTCATACTCTGCTGTCTGGTTTTCAAAAGAACTTGAGTAGGTCAGTGGTTCTCTGAAGGATCTGTAGAAGATGTTGTGCTTTTTATGTCATTCAAATATATGGAGGAGGTGTGTGTGTTTTGTTTGTTTTCTTTTTTAATTTTTTTTTAATTGATGCTTGATGCTTTCTTTGGTTTGAACTTTGGTTGAGAACTTTGGTTCTCAATTCAGAAAAACTCAGAATCTCATTCCAGGCCATGTAGGCTTAAGGTACGTGCTTGAAGCCAAGGGATGTTTCAGTGCTTTCTGGAACTGAAGTAGCAAGAAAAAAGTGCTTTCTCCTTAAAAACTGCGTTGTAACAGCAAAAGAACATCTTTGCAGAGACTAAAAGACAGCTCTATTCTGAGAGAAAGCTGCTTGCTGATTTGCACACGGCAAATGTTAATGGATTTACACCCTTAACGACTGATGCACAATAGGGATAAAAAATGAGAAGCACTGAAGTGATTCCAGTGTGATTACATCCAAATTATACTGCTCGTTTCTTTCAGAACAGAAAACAATGGCAGGCTAATGAGAGCTCTACTTTTTTAATACAATAAAGCTATTAACCAACTGGATCTGCAAACTTTTGTTTCTGCACTTTACATCTGTTCAAATGGCATTATAGAGATAAACCAGATAATTTCTATTAGCTCCTGAAGTTGTAAAAGCTTAGAAAACTACTGTGAATGCAGTTATATATTCAGTGATGCATTAATTCATCCAGCCTTAGGTTAAAAATAATAGCATAAAGTCACTATCTGGCCATTACATCCTTTTAGAAATATGCTACTTTTTCAAATCCCATAATAAAATTCTTTATGGATTATTTGCAGAATTCATTCCCTTCTTTATATCAGATTTCAGTAAAGATAATAGCAGTCAGGGACAAGACAACACTAGATGTCTTCATGCAGCACTGCTTTTGTGCAGTAAAATAATCTTATCACTTCTGGGGATGACAATGAGCAGGTTAAATTATAGGCAGGCAAGCTTGAAGCAGGATGCAGGGTTTCATGGGTGTAAGCTTAGTGATGGTTAGAATATTTGAGTCAGCCAGGGTTGTAATCTGTAATTAGTATTTGCTGGGGTTGGGAGCTCTGGGTAGGAACAGAGACCTTTTATCCCAGGCTGGAAAATGTAAGCATCTCAGTTTGAAATGTTTAGGTTTTGAGTTTCTTCTTTTGTTGTAATAAACTGTTTCAAGGAATGAAAATCTTCTGTCAAATTCTTACTGCCCCCTCATTGTGCCTGTGTTTCCTGTGCTGAGGAGGGATTTGGGCAGCGGGAGCAGCTCATGGCACTGCTGTGGTGGAGCCAGGTCAGTGGGTGACATTGCTGCATGCTGGGTGAGACTGGCGTGCCGATGGGAGTGGGTTGGAGCAAAGCTGAGGAGCTCAGAGGAGACGCTACCTGGCAGAGGGAATTGGCCAACATCTGTTAGGCTGCAGCAGGAGCAGCTACCATTTCTGTTTCTGTTTGGCGAACTGGCCTGCGGTTCTGGACTTTCAGAGCTGCATGTTTCCAATGGGGTGCAAGGTCTTGCACCTCTTTGTTGATGTGGTTTGGTTTCCCATGAGTTCATTAGGTTAAATCTACAATGTAATTACTCTTGTTCAAACGGGCAGGATCTGCAGCCTGAGTACTGATACTATGGGAACTGAAAGGATAAGAGTAACACATTGTGATCCAATACCTATGAAGAAGCTGTAGGCAAGAGCAAATGCTGGTTGGTTTTGAGTCTTTTCAGGAATCCCATGTCCAAGTTCTTGTCAGTTTTTCTCCCAAGTATCCATCATGTTGGATTTGTTCGGTCATCCTCTCGAGACTCTAACCAAGGGCTCTGTATAACCTAGCAATACATGCAGTCTGTTCCATGGCTGGTCTGGCACAAAGGCACAACTCATGTTCCTGGCAGGCAGAATGTGTCGGGTACTGCCTTTCGTTAGGGAAACGATGACAGCGTGCCAGTACTTCCCATCTAAAGAATGTGGTTAAAAATAGGAGGTGGTTCTAGTGAATTTCCAGGCTCACAAATAGCAGGCATGCTATAGTTTATCTCTGTTTCCTAAAGGAATGCCATCTGAGTGTCAAACAGAACTTCAGTCGAGATAGTAAGATGTTGAGGTTTGGAACAACGAACGATAAGCCATGAGAACCACCGGGGAATTAGGAGTCTTTTGTGTCAAGGATCCTACTGAATGTGTTGGTGGGATTTGTTTTGTTTGTTTTTAAAAATCACCATTGCCATCAAGTCCAAAAGCACTATTCAAGTATTCCTTAATTTACTCCAAGCCATAAAATATCTCTAAAGTGATACAAGCACTGTAAAGTAGGAGTGGTTCATTTCCCAGACCTAGTCAGTCATTCAGACCTTGAGTAAAGTTCCTTTAGTCTTTGTGCAAGAGATTGGGAAGAGGTAGAGAGATTAAGAAGTTTTTTCATTTTTATTGATCAATTTTAAACTGTTGGATAAAATTTTAATTTAAAAGTTTTGCCAATTTCTTCAATTTTTATGGATTTTGCAGATTGAAAATGTAAGGTCCTTACAACAAATATAGTGAGTCAATACATAGTGTGCATGGTATATCAGAACTTTGTTACTGTAGGCACTGCCTATTTTCTTTTGAATTGCATCCATTGCAATCACAGTGATGGCCAATTGATGCACTGTTAGCTGTTTGGTGGTGGGAAGCACGGAAAAGTAGAAAAGTGGAAGAAAACATCTGTCTTAGAAGTGCATGGGTTAAATAGTTCAGGCTCTTGTGCATTGCACTGCCACTGTCTTTTTCCAGCCTGGTGTAAGCATTTATCTTATGACAGTTTTTTCTGTGGCAGCAGCTGAGACCTGATGCCTCTGGTAGGCTGAGAACAGGTAGGTGCAATCAGGAGGCTGCGTGGGCTGAAGCACTGGGCTGCGTTATTTGGCTGGGAAGTCGATGTTCCGTACCTTGGCTTCTGTAAGGGCAAGTCGCCCAGCAGGTAGCGTACTCAAAGCTGCATTGCTTTATCGTCCTCCCAATAGCTCTGTATTCCACTTTGATTAGATAAATACAAATTGAACTTAAATCTTACCATTAAGTGACATTTCCCAAAATGGTTTGGTCCCAAAACTCCTATATATCCTAAAAGAGAATGCAGTCTGCCCAGAAGCTGAAGGGTGTTTCTCCTGGAGAAAGGTGCTGGAAGCAGGGATGTTTATACCTTTGCTGGTGAGTTGGAGGGAGGAAGTAGAAGGTTTGCTGATCATACAAAATGGTTTTAGTTTGTAGACTAAAGTGTGAAATTTAAATAAACAACTGAAATGAGTGGAAAATCGCATAAGAAATACGTTTTGGATGAATGTGATCTTATCTAAACCAGCTTAGTATTCTTTTCTTGGATTGCAGGCTTTGAAAAAATAAGAGAGGAATATTTGTCCTATCAGGGAAAAGCAGGTAGGCTAGTGAGGGTGCTTCACTACTATTCATAGTAGAATAAAAAGAATGTGAAACCTCTTTGTTTAATAGTAGTCCTGGTGTGGCTGTGTGCTCTTTGTTGACTTGCCTTCAGAAGTGTAAATCAAAACTTGAAACTGGCTAGAGAAGAACAGTAAAAATAATGAAATGTAGGAATGGCAATACAACTCTAACAGATACTTTTTTTATAGACTAGAAGGAATAAAATTCTAAAGATAACAGTGAAAGCTGCTTGTTGTCTTCTAGTTTGTATGATAATGTGAGAAAAAAGGAATACTCTTGGAGCTGAAGCACACCAGAAAGGCAGTAACGCTGCAGTGATGTTCCCAGGTTCATTAATAGCAATTTCAAGGAATAGGGTTTGAAATCTGGAGGCATCATCCAGGGGGATTCTCCAGGGTGAGCTGGTCTCCAGGCTCCTGTTTGCCTCGCTGAGCACTCCTATCGGGGCAGAGATAAAAACAATAATTAAAAAGTCGTTTGTTCCGTAGGGTTTGGAGGATTGAGCCGATCCCATGTGGAGTCTGGAGGATTGTTTTTCTTCAATGTGTAATGTTGCACAATTGATTTAAGCCTGTAGCTGTTATTTCTTTTTGGTTACATTTCATTTTAAAGCTGTTAATCAGTGTAGTTGCTCTAATGTAATAAAAATCTACTTCCATGATAGATGGTAGCTTTCATTTAACTCTGCAGGATTTATTCCCCCCCCCTTTTTTTTTCCTTTTTCTCTCCAAATAGTTCATTTGTTTGAAACTTTTAGTCTTGAAGTTACTTGCTAGTTGATCTGGCAGTTTAACTGCTCTTCCAGTAATATTCAATTTATCAGTGTATTCAAGATAACTTCAATTATTTTCCATCTGCTCCAGATCACAGTGTAAATGGTGTTGCATGGTTGAAAGTTTCATAGCTGGAGAAAATAGAAGTACTTATCTGAAGTGGGGAAAAGTACTGTGCTGCATATACAGAGAAAATTGCATCTTTTTTTAGTAATGATAAAAATAACAAGAATAAATCTTGGAACTACATTCACACACTTGCATATGCAGTATAGATACAGAAGAAATATTTCAAATTGGATATTTTTTGCAAAAGCCCCATAAGGCATCAAAATCACCTATTTAGTGAGGCTCAGCGTGAACCAGTAATGGAATATAGCTGTGAAGAAGGGAAATGAAAGTGTAGGATATGTTAGGCAAGGTATTTCTAGTAGACATGAAATTATTAATACCATTGTATTGAGTCACCGATGAGAATTCTTCTGCAATTTTGTCTGTAGTTCTTGCTCCTAGTAAAGCCTGTGGGCTGAGTACAGCACAGGAGGACTTTTATGAGAGATTTGGAAGAGCTTGGCTTGTTTAGCCTAGGACAATAAAAACTTAGATTGTGGCCTTTAAAAATATTGAGGGAACAAATGTCAGTGAAAAAAATTGAGAACTTTTGTGTAAGATAGTGACAGGCACTGAGCAAACAAGACCCATTTAAGCCTTTCCTTTTCTTTGGGTTCCCCAGTTATTCTTATCTCATCCCAATGTGGAAAGATTGAGAAACCAAAATATGATGTAGAATTCATAACAACTCTATTTCTTGTCAGGACATAGTGCCAGAAAAAGAGCACATTGTGTCCTGGCTCCGTAGGGATGCTGTGAAGTCCTTGAAGAGAAATCCCATAGATTATCAGTCTGTAGTATGTCCATGTACCTATGTATATGGAAAGCTGCTGAAAGGGACCTACTGAAAAAGATCGCTGAGTCTTCAATCCACCCTTCACCTTTAGGTATAATGCTCTGTGCATCTTTAGTAGGATTTGCTGAATTAATTTTTTGGAGTTTCCTGTTCAGCCTTTCACTAATGAGTAATGATCTTTTTAATAGTAAAACAATAGTTGGCAAAAGATTTGCTGCATTTATGAAAGTACTATGCTAGTCTTCCAGACATGGATATATCAGTTAGGATGTCTCCTGGTAATTTATTGTTGACGAAATGCCAGAAGGATTCAACTGCTTTTAAATGTACAAAAGTGAAGAGGAAAGGAGAAAATGACAGTCTACAAATTTCTGTTGAAGGTATGAGGTTAAAACGAGCGAGAGTAAGTTTTAAGATTATGTCCTGTATTCTTTTACAGATCAGCTGAGCAATGTGCTCCTTTATCTGTGGATCTACAGATTGTATTGTCGGCTTTGTGTGTGAGCCTTTTATGAGGATGAGGTTATCTAAGGTTATTACCTTATTTAAACAGATAAACTGCCAATTTTGAAGATAGCAGTATTTTTATTTTTTTTAATTGTGACACTTTCGCATCACTTTGATTAACAACTCATTGCTTAAGCTTATATAAGCTTGTTGATGAATTATATAATATCCTGATTTTCCAGCTTTACAACACAGAGGTTTTTACTCTTCCTACCAGAAAAGCAGTGCATTCCTCTGCCACTTTGCTCTTCAGGAATGACAGCAGAGTGGGACTTTGGGACAGACTCCAGGAGATAACGGAGCCATAATTGACTCTTGCTGCTTTGGCAGCACTTGGTAGCAGAGTGTGACTCCTCAGCCTGCTAATGAGGACGCTGTGTAGGAGTCCTTAAAAGGTGACGGAACTTTGTTTGCTGCTGCCTTTGTATGTGTACCGATGAGCTGTGGGTGGAGGTTTATCTCGCCAGATGAGAGCAAAAAGCACTTTATAGATATATTTGGATGGTGTGAAGTTACGTAACCTGGCACATCAGGGCTGCGATAGAGGGGGGTGTGAGAACCCAAGGAATTTGTGAAGGGGTAGTTTAGCTTTACCCAAATATTATTGAAGACTTACCCTCCTTCTCTGATGAAGGGTAACATACAATGCCTAGCAAAAGTAGATGGAACTCTTTCTTCTTGGTGGCGTTTGGGGTTTTTTTTGTTTGTTTTATTAAAGGTGACACTGCTGATAGTAGCTTGGAAGATTTGTTTTGATGCATGATGTCTGTGTGGATTCAGGGGGAAGAGTGCCACCTGCAGAATCCTTAGTTTTGCCTGTTACCGCAGCTCCCCATTTCCATCCCACCAGCCATGCCCAGAGGTTGGTGGACAGGCTTTATGTTACTTGCAGTTTGTGAAATCTGTTGTGCTTGGCCTTTTCTAAGGAAATTGCCTAAAACCTACTTCAGAGCAGACTGCTTTGCCATTGTGGTACTAAGAAAACTTCATCTATATACTCCTTTCCCCAATATTGTCCAGAAAAAGATTAAGATGAACAACCTTGTCTTTCCATTGCCTTTATAATCTTCTCTAGATTCATTATAAGGGAGTAGGGGAGAAGAGAAATAAAAAAGATGTAGCATGGAGATGAGTATTAGGTCAAAGCGTTGTAGTGGAGATCAAAAGAGCAGCAGCTGCAAAGCAGAAAAAGCACACGCTCCTGCCCAAACAACCAGCTACCAGCCAACCAAAAAAACCCACAAAAAAAGGCAGGAGGCTTATTTTATTTTTTCTTTTCCTGGAGATTGAACACAGTTACTCTGCGTGCTGTATGCTGACTGTGGCTCTCATTGCTGTTTCTTTGGCAGGGAGGGAGATGTTCTTCTTGCTTCCATGAATAATGGATACCCAAAGTTGCCTTTTGAAGATGCTTCATTTAGCGTTATCTCCTCCATGTGGGACAATCCTCTGGATGTGTGGGCAGGTTCTAACAAATTGCTGTAGGCTTGTATTTAATGCCTAAGTTTCCACTGGTGGGCTGTGTTTCCAGAATGCAATTTAAAAAGTTAAATGAAAGAAGGAAAGAGACGTTAAATAAAACAGAAGGAGATGACTTTGAACTAGTAAAGCAAAACAGAAGAACTGTTTTTCACAAGAAAAACGGACAGAATCAAGATCCTGAGCCTGCAGAGCAGGGAGCAGGGGGGCTCAAAGTTGGGGAGCCCATTAGGTGTGGTGCAGTGGGGCAGTGCAGCTGGTTCGCAACTAGGAACCAGCCTGGGTGTCTGTAGGCAGAGGGGGGGAAAGTGTCTTCAGCTTTCGTGAGGGAAATGGAGAGTTTCTCAAGTAAAAGAAAAATTTTAATGGGCTGTAATTATTGTTTATTATTATTAATTGTTATCTATTATTATTGTTCCAAATTTTTCCCAAAATAAAAATGAAATTGGATTTTAGTGGGAAAAATTCTGACCTGGTATTTAAATGTTTTGGTAGTTTGAGAGAAGTTGTGTATTTAGATCCATAAGCTTTGGGAGGGAGCAGATATGAAATGAAGTGTTTTTCTTTCATGCGTCCCTTTGATCTATTCATCTTTCCGGCCCACCTCACCTCCATCTGTGTTTGTGCCATCTGAAATGCAGATTTGAGCCTTCTGAGATTGAGTTGCTTCTCTGCTGGGCATGGCGCAGTGAGGTGTTGAGCCAGAATCCCTAATTGTTGAACCGTATCATCTTTGACAGTATTTCAGGTAACCTCTGAAAAGTAAATGCATGAGAGGATTTTAAATTTTGTTTAGACAGCGTCTGAGAGCTTGATCACAGGATGCAATGTACTGAGGCTTTTCTTTTTTTCATCACAGGCAAAGCTTGGCAATGATTTTGAGAAATTTCAGTGGTCACTCAAAAAAACCCCAAAAGGCAGTTTTCTGAGCTGACCTTTGCTGCTGTGTCAGAAGCAGTCTTAGTAGCTCCAGTGATGTATTAGTGAGAACATGGGGGAGGCAGAAGGGTAACGGCGAGACTGGACTTGTACAGAATATTGTTAGTACTAGATATGAACTCTGGAGCAGAATAATTTAGGAAGTCAGAAGTTAAGTAACATCTGTATGTGTGAAGAGATTCTTATTAAAGCATAAAAAATCTGGTTTGTATGCTCAGATGTGCATTTGACTTTTGTCAAGTTTTTTTTGGCTTTTGCAGTTAAAATCAGGAATATCTTAGGAGTGCTGTGATTCTCCAGTTCTTGAGCCTGGAGATTTTTCCCACCTGGGCTCGAATGCATGGGAAGTCTGGATCCTTTAGGTACTTTGTGTGCTGCATGTTGTCCCTTAAGTGATTTTTTTAAAAAATGTATCTATTTTTTTAAAAAAGTTAGATATACAACACAGTGAATGCACTTGTGTGAGAATCAGGGCATGTATAAATAAGAATGTGTCTGGTCTAATTGTCAAGACTCTTGCCTAATGAGTTTCTGTAGTGCAAGAGACATTTCCAAATGGTCAAATTCACCTCTGACAATTTTTGAAATAAGGATAGATGGATTCCTGGGAAGAACTCAGTTGCTAGACTAGTTTGTAACATAGTTTTTCTTACAGTTATGTGGTTTAATTGAGCTAGTAGAAGATTTTTTTCAGTTATTTCTTCCTAAATGTAATTTTATTTTCCGTGAAAGTATAATTGAAAACAGATTATTGTTGCAAAGTTGTTGACAAAGTAAATGATACTTAAGCAAAGTAGGCAAAAGATGTTCCTGTTTTCACTATAAAATATAGAAGACCTAGCTACACTGTAGTAAACAAAATAAATATTAACTACAGCTATAGGCAGAAAAATATTGTATAATATAAAAAAAGATATATGCGTTTTTAATACATTTTATATGGCAAGTAACTTCATCAAGGTAGAGAGAAGATCTGAAGTCTTATATGAAGCTAATAATAGTACTAATTAGTCTATTAATAGTATCCATAGCCCACCGTAGCTTCATCGTGGTACGGTTGGTTATGTGTGTTGGTCAGGTTTGTCAAGGGGTTCAATTGCCAGCAAATGTTCCTTCAGGTATATTTCAAAAAATATTTCCTAAAATACTTAAACTAAGTATTAAGTCAAGAAATTTGCAGAGATTTTTTTTTTGGTCTTTTTAATTTTTTTTTTCTTTTTAATCCATCTCTTACTTTATGCTTGTGCAGGAGCTAAAGCTCTTTCGGAGACCTATTAAAATGGTGAGTTCTGAGTTATCTTGAAGGTTCTGTCCTGTTTCAGTTTTAAAGCTCAGACACTGACTATCCTAAAAAAGTTGGCCTATGCATAAATTATCAAGGTTAAGTTATAAATGGAGTGAATAGGAGAAATCTTTTGTGTATCATCTTTTACAACCTATGTAATAACCCAGAAATAAAACTTAAATGCTTTGGAAATCCTCTGAGATAGTTTCCCTCAGCATTATTTTGGCTCTTACTTTAATTGGAAAAAATGGCATAGGAGTTTTAGTCTCTAATTTTGGTGGTACCTTTGAAAATACTGTATTTATTTTTGTTTTGGTAGTTGACACTTGGCAAAAGCTTTTCAGCTCTCATCACATTAAAACCCAAACAAATAACCCAAAAGTTCAGAGACTTGTTCCTTTTGTTTCATGCTTTATGGGTGCTACAACTTTGAGTGTGCTAATTGGGAAGGAAGTTTGCCTCGGACCTTTACTTTTACCTGGGTTTCAGATGATAACACATGGACTTAAGTGAACTTTATAATTTAGTTAGTAAAGAAGTTAACATAAAACTGAAAGCACATAAATCCATGTAGGGTTCACACTGAAAATCTAGGGAGTTTGGCTTCTCTGGGCAATTGTTTTCTGCTGGTCTGTCAGCAGCAGATGTCAAGTCTGGGTGAATCAGGCCATTTCTAGCCTCAGCTCTTAATTTGTGGTACAGATTCTTTAGTATTATTTGCTTAGACTGATACTCTAAAATAGGTATATATTTTTAATATACCTGGTTGTGAAACTTCATCTTATAGCGTTATTTTGTAAGATGAATGGTATTTCTGAGCAAAAATGATTCAATAAGAACTTCAATTCATGCTTTGTATGTCTCACCAACTTAGTCAAAACTTTAATACAGTGTCATTTACTTCTTACAATTCTTATTGAATTCCATGTTTTTCAAACTAATCACCTTGAGAAAGAAAACATCTTTTTCCTTGGAAGTTAGAGCCTTTAAATATGTGCTCCTTAGTTTTCCTGTGTTGTGTGCATGCATTTCTGGGTGTGCTGTTATGCTGATAGTAAGGTGCTTAGTGAAGTATAATTTATTCCTAAAGTACCAGACATAAATGGCATTTTTATAATTTTAGACAATTTTCTTACTTTAGATAATTACATTGAAGTAGTTACCTTAATGATGTGAGTAGAGTTGTACTATTTTATGTGAAAGCCATAACGCTTGTGGCAGCTGTGTAAGTTATGTATAGTTATGTATGGTTAACTGGGATAAAAGGAGTGAGTTTGTAGTACAAAATAGCCAGTCATTCTAATCTCTGCTTCTTTAATTTTGCACTTTTCGGTGACTTAATTTCTCCATCCTTGCCCAGGATCACCTTGATCCTGTGGAGATTAAAGTGTGCTTATCTTTACACAGGAGGGATGCTGTGGTGCTGCTCCAGCTTCATGGGTGTAAGAGCCTTGGTCAGCCTTGGCAGGAGCCGTGATCAGGAGCTGCTGCAGGGCTCCTGTCTCTTTTCTGTGTTCCGTATTGAAGCCATACAGTTCCACTTACCACAAGATGCAAGTCATTGAAGTTAATAATTAAAAGAGCTTTTTATTGAGCCATCTAAATTCTGCAGGCGTAACAGGGCCATTGTCAGTCTTGTTTTTGTCCTGCGTTGTGGTCTGCCATCTCCTGATGTTTTCACTTAATTCTGGAGTGGTACCTAAATGAGGTGAGAAACCCCTCTAATGGGGAATCCTGCTCTGTTTGACTGTTAGCAGTAAATAATGTGTCACTTGGCACCATACATTGCTGCCTTACTGAAGGGCTTGGATTAGGTGGAAAAAGTGTTCATAAATTAAAGATGTATTTGTAATATGCATTTGGGATGCCCTGGGTATTAGCATGATCTGATTACCAGTATGTGAATCTGGTTCTGTGACATAAAATTATATTAGTGTTGCATAATTTTCTTGTTTTATCCTCCTCCTCTTTCTTTTCCTGTTAATTTTCCTTTAATTAGACTGCTGACTTCAAATTCCTGCTCCCAAATTCACCGCAGTTCATGGGAAATAATTCAGCTCACTTGTAAGCAAAAAGGTTGTAGGCAAGTAGTGTTTGACAGGATCTGCTATCTTTAGTATTTAGTAGTGTTTGCTAAAAGAATTTTTAATTGTTCGGATGCAAAATAATGCAGTAATCTGAGTGCAGAAACAGTGAAAAACTAGTTATCTGAAATTCTTTACGTTATACTAAGTTGGTAATTACATTACTGCTCTTGTTTGCAGCTTGCATTCAGTTTAATTCCTATAAATTCCTTTTCTTGTCCAGATGAGCAGCAGAGCTAGGGAGGGTATTGCTTATAAGTATAAATTTTTTTAACTATATCTAATTGCAATAAGGCTGCACCTACATAATTTTTGCAATATGTATATGACTGTTTTTATCACCAGAAGCTGTCTACCTTTCCTTTATTCTTAAGGTGAACATCCAAGGAAATCCGGTGCTTTGTCTGTTTTGTTTCCGGTTTTGCCTGATGGAGGGCATGTGAGCGCACCCAGAGCCTGCAGTGCATGTTCAAAGCATGAAGGCAGCAGAAATGAGCAGTGTTGCAAGTCCCAGATTAAGTGAGAGAGATGCACAATCTATGAAAAAGCTTTTTGGTCCATGACTAAATACACATTTTTTTCATGCGTGCTGTGTACGAAAATAAATGTTAATATTTTGGAAAGTCTCTTGCCTCCTCCAACTCCTTGCAACTTTAATCTGTGTTCAGTAGCAAGGCTGTCAGCCAGACTTCTTGTGTTTTCACACTGCTTCCCACTTTTATGAAATATTAGTTGCCATGAAATAATTCACATTTTTACACTATTGCACAGGTTTGGAAAGATGTACAAGGAAGAAATGCAATGAAGTAGATTTGAATGTGATGGTTTTCAGCGATGTTTTAATAGCCCAGTTACTCTTAAAAGGCTTGACAGATGGTTTTAACAGTAATTATTTGTGTAAACTAAAAGACAGTCTGCCATCTTTGAGATGTTCCCGATCTGAATAAAGTTTGCAACTTAGCGCAATGTATAGTTTGCCAGCAGGAGCTGGGTGAGGGTAGCTTAGTGTGCCTTTAGCAAATACTCTCTGATTTCAGCCCAAACTCCTTGACTGTGTGGTTTGCGACAGAGTATGGAGACATCAGCGTGCCTTTTGGTTTGTTCTTGGCAGCATGGATGAGCTTGGAGCTGTGTAAGAACCTTTGTAGATTTAGCCCTTTGTTAGCAGGGTGTTTTGTTGCTTCAGTAGAAAATAGGAATATGAAGGACTTACTTTCTAAACAAGTATTAAGAAAATACAATTTTTTTTAAACCTTACTCCTAGTGCTTTTGTTGGAATAAAGACAGAACTGAAACTGAGCAAAAAAAGAGATTCCCCTCCCCATCCCTGTCTCATTGTGTTGGAAACATTTGTATTTTGCTAGCAGAATCAGATCGGGCAAACTGTGCCTGCTGTAAAACCTGCAGCAACCATAGACTTTCAGAGCTGTATTTCACAAAATAAATATTGAAACAGTAGCTATAAAACTCCTTGCTGAATATTTGGGTTTTTCAAGGTTACCCTTCAGCATTGTCCAATTGTTCTTTTATGAAAAGACTGAGTTTTTTAACTTCTTATTTTCTTTATATGGATACTATGAAAATTATGAATAGAATTTATATAAACTAAACAAGCGATGGACATAATTATATCAAACAACTAGCCTTTTCCTTGATTATTGACTTAGTAAATTAGCAAAGTTAGCAAAATCTACTTTTAGGTTTGTGTATGCTGTTACAAGTAGTTGGTTATCCCGCAGCTATTCCTTAGCAAAAATGTTACCCAAACACTTGTTGCTGTTATACTGATAGTGGTGCAGAGATCCATTAAATACTTAATAAAATTCTGCTGTATGGTTGAAAATGTAGATCAAATCTGTTACATGTAGGTCTACGTTTCTTGAGGAAATAAAGAACATAGCCTGCAAGTGGAAGAAGGTTGTGTGAGTGCCCTCTCGCTTGGACCATCGTTTTCTCCATGGTGTTCTACCGAACTTCTGTTGTTCATTGTGCTGGTGGGTGCAGCATGGAAAGTCTATAGGGATACATTCGCCTGGATGAAACTGCAAAAAAATTGATAACCAGAACTGGATAGCTTTAAAAAAAAAAAATTAAAAAAAATTAATAAGGTACAGATGCCCTGGGTATATTCCTTATCTTCAAAAAGAGTAGTGTTTCCTTCTGAAGTAGTGTTAATACAAATTCTTAGTAGATTATTTGATCAAAAGTGCAATATATGAAAAGAAAAGCAGAGATTTGTAATCATCTCAAATTATCCAGTAAGTTTTTAAGGAAAGTTAGCAATGTAACAGATACTTGGTTGCCACTTCAGGGGATATATTTTTCAATATTTGCTGAGACTCTCTGTTCATTTGCTCTTTCTCTGCTTTCCGGCTTCTGATATTTGTTGCTTTCGAAGCCTGTATCCAGAGGGCATGGCAGCATTGTGAGGAACAATAAGAGCCGAAGGTAGGATAACTTATTCTGGAGTGTTGTAGGCTATATGGTCAGGAGGAACTATTGTCATTTTGTCATCTGACCTTTAGGTTAGCACAGAACATAAAACTTGAGTGACTAAACTCCATCCCACATTGGCTCTAATGTTTGAAGTAGGCAGAAACGAAGTCTCTGATCTGAGTGCTTTGTCCTAATTTTGATAATTGAGCCTATATAAGGTTATATATATGTATAAAATAAGGATAAACATTTAGAGTGAAATTGTTCTTAATAATATTTAATATATGTGCTCTTTAACTTCAGAGACTATGAACAATGACGCCCTGTGGAAGACATTTACACATTAATGAGCTCTATTTCCCTTTTCTTTGTATTTAATCTGAACAGCTTTTTTGATTGCTTACTGCTTTCAGTGTTTTTGTTCGTGGGGTTTTTTTTAAGGCATGGTATGCTATTTTGAGAGCCGTCTGATTGCATAGGATAGGAGATTAGGAACTCTCAGAGGGGATTTTGGCCTGTTGTGATACGTTATTTTTCCTAATGATCAGAAAACTGGAAGGATGGAATAGTTTCGATTCTTGATGGCAGCTGTAATCTTTTCTCACCTTTCTTTGTACGCAACATCTCTACTGTGGAGAAATTCATGAGGAGAAGTGGTGGCAATGTGGATTTGAGTGAATCAACCCTTGAAGGGTGAGAGGTGCTAAGGGTCAGTGCAGAGTGGGAAGAGCTGAGATTTGAATTCCCTGTGGGTTGTTGGATCCTGCGTGTCGTGTAGCATGTTTTTCCTGCTGCTTAGTGCTGCCAAGTGCTTTCTGCCTTCTCTAATCCAGAATTCTCTGAAGTAAAGCTCAGGCTTTTTGAGTGGTTTGTATTCTGCACATCGCTTGCCCAAACTGCAAAGGCACCGCTGTTGTGTTGCCAGATTAAACAATGGATGAAGTGTAAGAATAAGCCTAGGATCTTAAATTAGATATGCCGCTGTATTAGACTACGTATTTATATTCCATATTTAAGTCCTATACATCAACTCACTTAGAAATTCAGAAGCGAAGACGAGAGAATTATTTAGCTACTCAGTATGATGCCTTTCAAATTACAAGTGGTAGAATCCACATTAGAAACATTTCATTACTAAACTTTAAAGGGATGCTAATAATTGATTCTGTGCTAATTTGTTCAAGCAGGAGTTGTTAAAAAATTATTGGAGTGGATTCGGTTTTTACTCATGATTTGATGAAGGTTACTGTACAAGAAGTTTCTACTGCAACAAAATCTAGTCTTTGTTAAAAATAAATTAGCTGTCATATGGCTAACACCTTGAAATCAGGGATAAATGCAAACTGGATGTAGCATTTCCATTGCTACCTGTTGTGAATCATTTGTGGAAAGTGCATTGCATTCAAGTATGAAGATTGCCTTACTATGGCTGTCTTGATTTTCTTGTTCTTTTTTTTTTTCTCCTTCCCTTTGGAATAAGGTAAATGCGTAAACTCTATGGGAATACAGAGCAAATAAGATGCTGTGTCATTTACAAATGGCCACATATTTCGGATTTCAGTTGAATCAAACTATGAGCTTGTGTGGCCGGCCAGAAGGGTTAAAGCAGCCAGAGGGATTCAGTAATCTGATGGAAGATGAAAGTTAAGACAGAAATGTGAGGCTGTTTGTGATACAGAGCATGTGCTTTTAGGGGTAAGGACTCCTGATTGGAGGTTTCATCAGGAGACATCCTTTAGATTTTCTTAGTTTAGTAAAGATTATCTAGTACACGGAAACCAATAAAAGAACAAATAAGAAATACTAGAAAAGAAGTGGAAAACTACACAGAAAACCAGTTATTGCAGTGAGACTGATTTGCTGTTATTGCTACTTCAGTGCGATGTTAATGAAAGAAGTTCATGTAAGGATACAAAACAAATGTTGCTGTGACAGAACTTCAAATGCAGACAAGGTGCCTGCATAAAAGGCAATTTGGCAAGGTTTTAAGGACCTTTCTCTCTTGATAACTGTAATACTGAAGTTAAAATGCCTTGCATTGAACATCCCTTAGCACAGCTGCATTCTAGAAAAGGGCTTGGATGAATTATGCAAAGTAATGAAGGATCTGGTGAAAGCTGGTCAGGTACTACCCTTGATGCATGGCTTGATGTGAGGTGAGGATGCAGAATGTTACTGCATTGTAAATAAATACTGCAAAGAGAGTTAACCGTCCCAGTGAGACCTCTGTGCGCACTGATCCATTCCAGACACTGCTGAAGTGCTATAGTGTGTATAGACTTGGTAAATAAAGTCTCGCTTAAAACCTTATTTATTTTTCTTCTTCTTAAAAAAAACTAAATTGTGGTGTTAGACTTCCTTGAACTTCCCTTTCCCATTTCTGTTTATTTCCAAGCCTGGCCTGGAACCAACATTTTATGATAGGTTACCCTGGCACAATGCTCTGTACTCTTAATAGCTTTTCTTCATTACCTCTTTCTCAAATGACTGTGAGACAAAGTAATCTTTGCAGAAATACATACTACCTTGTGTCTGAGAAGCTATTATAAGTAGCTGCTAACAGAAAGAGTGACAGTATTTAGGGAGAAAAAAAAATGCTTACTCTAGCTAAAATTCTGGCTGCTACCTATGTGTCGCTTGTCTGATATCCAAAACAATTTTCCTGACATAAATAGCTTATTCATACTTTAAGCTTAGTTGTTGCGTAAGACTTTTATGATAAAACATAATTATTAAATAAGTATCGTTTAGCTATACTAAGAACACTTACATATACTTGTGGTGAATGGAGCTAAATCCAGTTGGCGACCAATCACAAGCAGTGTCCACCAGGGCTCTGTTCTGGGGCCAGTCCTGTTTAACATCTTTATCAACGATCTGGATGAGGGGATTGAGTGCTCCCTCAGCAAGTTTGCAGATGACACTAAATTGGGAGGGAGTGTTGATCTGCCTGAGGGTAGGAAGGCTCTGCAGAGGGACCTGGATAGGCTGAGTCAAAGGACTGAGGCCAACTGTATGAGCTTCAACAAGGCCAAGTGCCGGGTCCTGCACTTCGGTTGCAATAACCCCATGCAGCACTACAGGCTTGGGGATGAGTGGCTGGAAAGCTGCCAGGCAGAAAAGGACCTGGGGGTGTTGGTGGACAGCAGGATGACCATGAGCCAGCAGTGTGCCCTTGCGGCCAGGAAGGCCAATGGCATCCTGGGGTGTATCAGAAGGGGTGTGGTTAGTAGGTCGAGAGAGGTTCTCCATCGCCTCTATTCTGCCCTGGTGAGACCACATCTGGAATATTGCGTCCAGTTCTGGGCCCCTCAGTTCAAGAAGGACAGGGAGTTGCTTGAAAGAGTTCAGCGCAGGGCCACAAAGATGATGGAGGGAGTGGACCATCTCCCTTATGAGGAGCGGCTGAGGGAGCTGGGTCTCTTTAGCTTGGAGAAGAGGAGACTGAGGGGTGACCTCATTAATGTTTATAAATTTGTAAAGGGCGAGTGTCAGGAGGAAGGAGCCAGACTCTTCTTTCTGATGTCCAATGACAGGACAAGGGGCAATGGGTGCAAGCTGGAACATAGGAGGTTCCATGTGAACATGAGGAAAAACTTTTTTACTCTGACGGTTACAGAGCACTGGACCAGGCTGCCCAGAGAGGTTGTGGAGTCTCCTTCTGAGGCGACATTCAAAACCCGCCTGGACACGTTCCTGTGTGACCTAGTTTAGGTGATCCTGCTCTGGCAGGGGGGTTGGACTGGATGATCTCTTGAGGTCCCTTCCAACTCCTAATATTCTATGATTCTGTGATACTTAGCATATCTGTTAGATATATTCTAAAGGACATCAGAAAGGATTTAGTTTATGAGAATGAGAATGTGAAAGAGAGGCTGTTTTTTCATTAGTCAGTACAGCAGTTTCTAGGCTTGTTGTTAATTGTAATAGCTTCCAATGGGAGACTGTGATTTGTGGAATTACACAAATGTGCTGAATGTGACCCTCTTGAAAGTCACATTCTTTGTCAAATTATAAGAAATAAAGCAACTGATTGAAGTCATGCATTAATTTTCTGAAGTTTTCACTGCAGGGCTGAGGAGCCAGGAGGCTCCCCAGTAACGCTTGGGGACGTAGTGTGTGTGTGTGGCATGGGTGCACCTGGCTTTTGTACAGCTACCGAAATATAAAACGCATCATCTTGAGAGGTGAGGGCAGTGGGAAGCAAGGGGTTTTTCCAAAATGTTTGTTGGATTTAGGAGTACAAAGTCAAAGCGCTTATGAAAATCCCACTCTTCAGTGCTAGGACCAGACTTTGGTGGAGATTTAGAAAAAGCCGGGAAGGTGTGGTGTGGGTAATGCTTTCAACTGTCTGTTCTTGGAAATAATATAATCTGTTGCTGTAATCATAGGGGAAGGGAGGGAAAGAAACTGTAAATCCCTCACAACTGCTAATCCTGCTGTCGTTAAATTGATATAATGCCTGTGGAATCTTAACCTGGAGTTGTACTGTGTGCCATTAGGTTGAACAACTGTTAATTGCAGTTGATAGTTTTTAGGGAGATTTTATATTTTTATATATATATA
>NW_010185755.1:0-7087 GCF_000695765.1 Mesitornis unicolor | reverse complement strand
GTCCATGGGGTTGTGGTGACCCCAGTGCAGGATCTGGCCTGTGGTGCTGGACGCTCAGCAGTGACAGAGCCTGCAGCAGAAGCAATTGGAGCCTCAGGGCTTTTGGAGATGCTTTAGGGCCCCACATGGGGAGCAGGGGCTGCTGTCAGGGTAGAAGCCAACCTCTGCTCCCAGCTGCCTTCCCCTCCCCTCGTCCTTCACTCCAAGGCTGATTTAGGGCCATGGGGAGCTGCTGAGGCCCAGCCTGCGCTGGAGACACCGGCAGCGGCCAGGGCAGACACCACCCCAGGGCAGGCTCGGACATGGAAACATGGAAATCCTTGCGACACCTATGCCACCAAGTTACGCCAGGCAACAGCAAGCAGCCACAGGCGGAGGAGGAGACCCACCTCATCCGCAGCCTCCAGCTTGGAGTCGAACTGGCAGAAGATCTGCTCCAGCTCCTTCCTGATCACATTGGCGAGGACGTTCAGGCGTCCCCTGCGAAAGCAAGGCCGCGGTTGGCGACCAGCAGTGTCGGCGGTGACCTGCCACCACCCCACTCACACTGAGGTGGTGCGACAACCCCACATCTCCGGCAGCAGCTGTAGCGTCACCCAGGGAGGGAGTTGCAGACCCCTTGGCACGGGGACGGCCACCGCTGCACCCCAGCAGCTGCCCCAGAGCAGGCAGGACCCACCTGCTCTGTGATGACAGAGCCACCCACTCTTTATGAAAAAACTGGAGCCAAAACCACCGTGAGGTGAGCAGGGAGCAGCCAAAGCCTGAGCTCCCCAGTCAAGACCAGTTCGGCGATGGCAGAAACCAGTTTGCTCTCCAGTACCAAATCCCATCAGCAGCCCCCCAAGCGCTGCTGTGGAGAGGCAGGGCTGGTTACCTGTGCGGCATCCCCATGATAACGTAATCCACTCCCTTCTCACTCGACTTATCGATGATGGTCTTCAAGGCTGGGATCAGCACCTCACAGCCCTCCAGACCAAAACGCTTCTCCGACGACCACTTCCGATGGAGGAACTCCTCAAACCTGGACGGCAAAGGGGGAGAGGGATCAGTGTCAAGGGGGCCACACTGAGGGAGCCACAGCACCCACAGCATCACAGAACCACAGGAGTTGTCAGGGCCCTCTGGAGCTGCCCCAGCCCAACCCCAGAGCAGGATCACCAGAGCAGTCACCCAGGAACACGGCCAGGGCTTTGGGTGTCTCCACACAAGGAGACTCCACAACCTCTCCACAGCCTGGGCCATGCTCTGTGCCCTCACAGGGAAAAAGCTTTTCCTCGTGTTCACATCAACCTCCTGTGCTCCAGCTGCACCCATTGCCCTTGTCCTGGCATGGACATCCCAGAGCAGAGCCTGGCTCCTTCCTCCTGACACTGCCCTTTCCAAATGGATCCCAGGAATGTCTGCCCCAAGCCCAAGAGCCCCAGCTCCCTCAGCCGCTCCTCAGCAGGAGATGCTCCACTCCCTCCATCACTTGGTGGCCCTGCTGGACTCTTTCAAGCAGTTCCTGTCCTTCTGGAGCTGAGGGCCCAGAGCTGGACACAAGATTGCAGCTGTGGTGTGAGCAGGGCAGAGCAGAGGGGCAGGAGAACCTCTCTGCCCTACAACCACCCCTTCTCATCCAGCCCAGGATGGCGTTGGCCTTCTTGGCTCAAGGGCACATTGCTGGCTCATGGGATCTGCTGCCACCAACACCCCAGGTTCCAGCCACTCGTCCCCACGCCTGCTGTCACCCATCCCGCAGAGCCTGGTTGGCTGCTCCCACCCTGCTGCACTGAAACCTGATTTTTAGAGCTTTTCGGGCTCTTGGCCAGCTCGCTCTGCTGACTGAGCCGACGGTGACAGGCGACATCAAGATGTGCCTCCGGCGGTGACCGGGAACAAACCACCCCACGCAGCGAGGGAAGAGCAGGGGAGGAGAACCCCCCTCCCAGTACCTGGTGGAGCGGACCAGCCTGGCCAGCAGCGTGCGCTTCTCCTCGTTGGTGAACTGCATGATGCCGGGGGTCTCAAACTTCTGCCGGATCCACTGGCACTGCTCCAGGTCGTTGATGAACATGAACTCCACGCCGATGTGCTGGCAGTACGCCATCTGCCACAGACAGGGCCTGAGGCCGCGGCCCCCTCCTCGCCCCATGCAGGGGTGGCCGTGGGGGGGACATCACATCGGCCGGGGGTTCCTCCGCTGCCCCTTTGGACCAGGAGCCCTCCCCTGCCCCAGCGGAGACCAAACCCGGCACCAACACTGCCATGAGCAGTGCCCGCAGCCGCCCTGCGGTTTGGGGCTGGTTTTTGGGGAAAAGGGGAGCCATGGGGGACATCCCAGGACACTGCACTTGCCCCAGATCAAAACGTTTGATACCCCTGCCCCAATGGCCCAGGGTCAGACCCTCGAGTCCTTCACACCAACGACAGGGCTGGGATTTTCCCTCTCGGTGGCCCCACTGCCCATGGCCGGGAACCACCAAAACCCCTCCCAAAAACACGGAGCCCGTTTTGAGCGCATCCAAGCGGCTGACGAGCTCTGCTCCTCCCAAGGTGGATCTGTCTCGGCACGGACGTCCCAGCAACCTCGCAGCGCTCAGGCACAGCAGCGCTGGAAATTCAGCTGCAAAGGGGCCTCCAAACCCCAGCCTGGACCTGCACAGGGCAGCAGCGTGGATAGGGACACGGGCATCGCCTGTGCGCTCCCAGCACCGGTCATTGCTTTCAGCTGCAAAAGGCGGCTGGAGAGGTTTCCAAAATGCAGCGTTCGATTGCCCGGGGTTCACTGCAGCCCGGGTGGACCAAACGCGCTGCCCGAAGCTGGAGCTGACCAGGGATGTGCAGGTCCCGCGGCCACCAGCGGGGCAAGCGCCAGGCAGCAGCTTCCATCCTGAAAAGCTTCAATTTGCCCCAAAAAGCTTTACCCCCGCCCCGGGCTGCAAATGGCTCTGGTTCCCCCTTGCCCCTCACCTCCAGGCGCCGGATGATTTCCCGCAGCGGAAGAGCCGATTCGTTTCCACCGATGAACGTGGTTGTGGGCAAGTGGAAGACCTTGTCCAGGTCAGACTCGTCCAGCCCGTAAAAGCCTGCAGGATTTTCCATGGGTGGGACAAGCGGAAGCAAGAGAGAGGAGGAAGGAAGGGGGCGAGGGGGGGACACGGTCACGCAGGGTCCGGGGGCGTTTGGGAGAGGTGGGGAAGGGGGCAAAAAAAACAGCAGCGTAAAAGCAAAAAATAAGCATGAAGGAGGTTTATATGTGTAAAAAACCAAGCTGTAATTAAACACGAAGACGTTAAGCGCAGAACAACGAGGTTGTTATAAAGGTAATGCAAAGCAATAATACACGCGTGTAAATCAGTAATTAAAACCCAGGGTGAGAGTCGGGAAGTTTGGAGCCCCAAGAACACAGAAAATCCACCACAAATGGGAACAGAGTGGGAGAAAAGCAGGAGTCGAGGAGTCACCGAGCACAACGGGGGTGTTGCCACAGGCCAGAGTTGAAAATGAGTGAGCACGGAGAAGGGAACGGTTAAAGATGAACCCGAAGAGGGAGAAGGAGAAGTGAGAGAGAGATCGACTCAGGGCCCTGCGGTGGACTCTCCTGAATAGCTCAGCCAGACACCCCTCGCCCCAGTTAACAGCTTTTAATTAGGGCTTGAGCCTGGCTCCGCTTAGCAAACGCCCTCCTTGTGGGTGCTGGCACCACGAGGAGCTGGGCTGTGCCTGGTGCTGGGCATTTTGGGGGTGCAGGTGAACCCCCCGGTGCCTGTGGCTGTTACAGCATCGGCCAGGCCCTGCCAGGGTCCCCAAAACCAGCGGCAGTGCCTCAGCACCCGCTGCGGCTCATGGCTCAGGGAAACTGAGGCACAGAGGACGAGGGACTCGCTGAGCTGACACAGCAAGGCAGAAGCAGAGATGGGGACTCGGGGGGTCCTTCTGAAGCAGGAGCTTGGCTGGAGGAGGCCCCAGTTCACCCTCCCAAGTCTGGGTTCAAGGTGTTCTGGAGCCGCAGCAGAGGCAAAGTCAACGTCACTGCCCCAGCGCCCAACCAGGGTTTCTTTTAGGGAGGGTACAGGGGTGCCACCCCCAAACGTAAAGCTCGTTCTTCAGGGCTAAGGGACACCAAAATCACCCCCTCCTTGGACTCCCCATGGAGTGAGTGCATCCCTCGCCCTGCGCACAGACGGAGGAGGTGGCGCTGGCCATGGCTCGTCCCTGGTGCTCAGGGACACCCGGAGCTTTCCTGGCTCCCATCCCTGGCCCTGCCCACATCAACCCCTGGGCACTGCTGGGGGGGATGAAGCCAGGCCCCGGGGTCTGGGGAGCTCGGAGCCACAGCCGGGGTTTGGCCTCGCATCCCAGCACTTCCCATCCAAAGAGGAGCCCTGGGAAGAGGTGGCAGCGGTACGGAGCATCCCGGATGAAGCCACACTCACAGGCGTGCCTTGGTTGAGTGACGCAGGCGTGCTCTGGGGTTTTACAAGGGGTTTTGGGGCTCAAGGCGTCTCTGCTTCTGCTTTGCTGTAGCCTGCCAGCTCCTCGGCAGCGCTCGGTGTTTGCAGGCAGCAACGCCATCGGATGGGGGGGAAACGCTGCCCGATTTTCACTGCAACAACGCAGCAGTCAGAGGATGAGAGCGTGGATTTTTAGGAGACTTGAACCAATCGGGGAGACGGAGGCCTCGTAACATCAGCGCTCACAGCAAAAGGTGGACCCAGCATGCAAACACACAGCACGGCAAAGGCCAGCGAGGCTCTATATTGGGGATCAGTACAGGGGACCAAGCGCCTACATCGAGCCTTGGAGCAGGAGAAATGAAAAACGAAGGCATTACAGAACTGAAGAGTGGCGCGAGACGGGAGGGGAGCGCTTTACCGGCTCAGTTCATGCCCAGGATAACCTATTCAAAGAGAGTCCTGCACTCCAGAGGGTTAAAGGCTGATTAATTGCATACCTCCTACTGTTAACACTCTCAGCCGCTCCTTGAACACTGCGAGGTCTGGGGTGGACAGGGAGGGGTGTGCAGAAAAGGAGAAGACAGAGAGACGCAGTCAAAGTTAGTACCAAAAAACCACCCGGAACCGTGCAAACCAGTCACGGGGAGCACAAGGCACAGAGAAATACAGGAGTTGAATACAGTCACAAACCATCGGAGGCAAAAGGGAGGATGGAGGATGACTACGCACTAGGCAGAAAGAAATCCCAGTGGAAAATCTGGCAAGAGGAGGAGGAGCAAGGAGGGGAGCGGGGCCATCAGACACTGGGGAGCAGTTGGGCTGCATGGGTTGAGCTCTCTGCGCATGGCTCGGGGGGGCATCATCGCCTGCTGCCCCGAAAGGCTGGACCAGGACGCAGCGAGGGCAGCATCGTCCTCTGCCAGCAGGGAATTGCCTCCCGCAGGGCCCAGCTCTGCATCCCAGGGTCACCCCAGGGAGGCAGGAACGGGTTGGGGAGCTCTCGATGGGCTGCTAATGAGGGAGACCAATGAGGACCAACAGTGAGGCAGGCACCCACAACGGGGTGGGCGCTGGATGCCGCACTGGATGGGGTGCAGGGACACTGCATGCTGCACGGATGGGGTGCCAGGACACCGGATGGGGTGCTGGGGCACTGGATGGGGTGCCAGGGCACCGGATGGGGTGCCGGGGCACTGGATGGGGTGCCAGGGCACTGGATGCCACACTGGATGCAGCAGGAGGTTATGTGATCTGAGTGTCTCAATCTCACCTGGGTTACAAGAAAGGCTTTGGAAATGCGGCTTCCTTCTCCTTTCGCTCAGCAGGGACAAACCCCAGGTTTAGGTGAGAGTTTTGGTGAGCAAGGTCTCGATCTGGGAGAGGGGAGGTGGCAGCGCCCCCAGCCCTGCTCCCCGAGGAGTTGCCTGGCTCTGCCCCCGTGAGAGGACGACGTCCATCAGCGCCCTGGGCCAGAGCAGGAACCTTGCACAGGGACAGACGGACACTCGGACACACACCTCCTGCCACACACCCCCACGTTCGGGCATGCCAAGGTACAGGCGATCCTCCAGGGTCCCTTCCAGCTCCTAACTCTGTGGTGATTTCCTTGGCCAGGTCACACGGAGCCCCTGCTGTTACCCTGTCCCTGTCTAACACCGTTCACCATGACAGAGCAGCAGCACTGGAAGAGCAGGATGAGATTATTCAGGGTTTTTAAAAAGAAAAGACAAGAGAAAGAGGAATTTGGTGGCTCCAGCCCCACCGCTCCTCAGACCGGGTACTCCCCTCACAGCCTCCAAAGCTCGCACTGCTCAATGCGGAGAGAGCCTCCAAAGCAGCCCCAAACCAGCTGCTAAACAAAGGGTGATTGAGAAGAAAGATCAATTTCCAACATTAACCACGCAATTCCTCTGAATTACGGCACTGCCCGGCCACGGTTTGGAGCTGTTGGCAGCACATCTTGCACCACAAAAGCTGACCTTTAAGGACTTCACTGCTCAGAAAGAGGAAACAAGATTGCGTCCAAGTTTCCAAACCACTCCTCTTATTGACTGCTCTGTCAAGTGTTAAGAAATGCTCTTTCAAAGCAAAAAAAAACCAGAAAAAGCCAGCAGGATCTGCTCTGAATTTGGCTTTCTCTGCCACAAGCAAGCACCAGTGGATTGCTCCGCGCTCTGCACCCTCCTGCTGGGCATCGTTCACGAGCTGTGCTCACCACGTTGGGTTTAAGATCGCCCAGATGAGGCTTTTCAGGATGAGGATACCAGGGGAAAGTTCTGTACAGTCATAAGTAACATTTACAGCAAGATAACAGCCTCCTGTGAACAGACATAGCCATCTGATGGTACCAGCATGGCTCGCTACTTCCTACGAATTAATGGATTCCTGGTAACTAAATCAACACCAGGAACCGCAATGACATCTGGTATGAAAGCCACAAAGAAACAAAATTAACCCTAACAAATGGCTCAGATATAGAGGTCGCCGGCTGAGATCCTTTCCCAGCCATGCCTGAGCCCTTCCCACCACAGCCGGATACAGCTCGCCCCGGGGCACAGCAAAAATGGGGCTGACAGCGCTGCACCCCAGTGCAGTTACAGCTGTGACAACGCTGTGGATGGGTGGATGATGGATAATGGGTGGAT
>NW_010185754.1:0-13059 GCF_000695765.1 Mesitornis unicolor | reverse complement strand
TTCCGGGACGAGGCGGGGGAGTCTCTGGGCTCCCCCTTCGATGTCCCGGTCACCATCACCCCGGACAAGCTGCAGCTGGTCTGCAATGCCCTCCTGCAGAAGGTGAGATCCGCTGTACCCCCTAGCTCTCTTGGCACCCCCAGAGCTCACCCTTCACTACCTCTCCTGTCTTTCCTCCCCCAGGAGGAGCCAGTGCCTCTGGCCTTCTTTGTCCACGATGCCGAGATCGTGGCATCACTGGAGAAGACCCTGGCAGGGCAGAGCGTGGAGACAGAGAAGGTCCTGGACACACCTCCCCCCAGCCACAGGCGGTGTTCAGGGTGCGGGCAGTCACCCGCTGCACCAGCTCGCTCGAGGGGCACACTGAGGCCGTCATCTCCGTGGCCTTCAGCCCCACGGGAAAGTACGAGGGTCTGGATGTGGGTGGGGGGCTTGGGGCTTGATCGTGGCCACTGTCCCCTCCTGGGGAGATACTGTGCTGAGCCAGGCTCTTCCTTCTCTCCCAGGTACCTGGCGAGTGGCTCTGGAGACACCACTGTCCGCTTCTGGGACCTCAGCACGGAGACACCACAGTTCACAGCCAAAGGTGGGTGCAGGGGTGTCCCGTGAGGGCAGGTCCTGATCTCCCCCCATCCGCCAGGGGGGACAAACAGCAGAGCCTGGGCTCTACCTGAGCCACGTATGCAGGGACCGTGGCTCAGGGAGGGGGCAGCTCTTTCACTGACAAAGCAGAGGAAGAGAATTTGGGTGGGAGGAACATGGAGGGCTCCCCCTACTTCCAGTCCTGCCTCCAGTGGCTGTGTGCTGGGACACGGGGACAGACACTCACTCGCTTGTGCTCTCTCTGCCAGGTCACCGGCACTGGGTGCTCAGCATCGCCTGGTCGCCTGATGGCAAGAAGCTGGCCTCGGGCTGCAAGAACAGCCAGGTATGTGTCAGAACGGGGCCAGGTGCCCCTACAATTGCACCAACGGGGTTCTGCAGGGGTGTGCAGACCCCCTGCAGCCCTGTTTTGAACTGAAACAAAGCCTGGTAAAGGGGCTGTGGAGGATTAGAAGCCAACACTTGTTTTTTCTGGGGCGTGAGGGGTGCATCCAGTTGTTCTGAGCAGGATTCCTGCTCCTCAGAGGAGCTTTGCATGTGGATGCATCACAGTAGTTGCAAGTGGTGTCTCTGAACACTGTGCTGGGTAGGGCTCTGGCTTTCTCACCTTTGTTGCCACTGAGCCCTGCTGTCTCGTGTCAGACGCTTTTCCCACCACGCAGGAAGGAGTCCAGGCTTTGGACACAGTCCTTGGCAGACAGCTCTATCATGAGGGAGGTGTCTGGAGCGAGAAGGTATCGCCCAGCCAAGCCAGGGCTGTTTGTGTGACCCAGCCGTGCAGCAGCCACTGTTTCCGCTGTTTTGCAGCGCTCCTGCTCAGACACAGCCAAATTCCCTCTTACAGGAATGTGGAGGGGCCCTGCCCTGGCTGTGGGGCAAAACCTGCGTGCTTAAGGTAGCAGAAGTGCCAGGAGCACTCGAGGGCAATTAAAAGTGAGTCAGTGACTTGCTGAGCTGCGAAGGGGCAGTTCCTTGCTCTGACTTTTGAATGGTCTGGGGAACAAGAGTGGCCACGGAGCTGCTGAGCGCTGCTGTCCCACACTCGGCTTCTGAGCGGCTGCTGCATCAGGCTGCTGTGATACCAGCCCCGAGGAAACACACCAGGCCGGGGTTGTTCTGCTCTGGTTTGGTGCTTTCTGGCTTTAATCTAACCCAGGGAGCTGCTTGTCCTCTGTTTCCCCTAGGTTCTCAAGTAGGAGATGACTCATGCCTTGGCTCTTTGGATGAACATTTATGTAGAGAGAGAAAAAACAAGAGAAAACCAGCATGTCTCCCACCCACAGGATCCGATAATAAGTAGCGTTTAGCGCGCTTTGGCTTTCATCGCGCTCTGCAAACATTCCCTAACTCCCTGGCACAGGGTGACAGAGGCTCAAGCTGGCTTTTTGGGGACCTGGATTGGTTTTGAGTTGCGGCAGATATTTTTGTAGCAGCAGCGTTTTAGGCAGAGAGGAGGGCGATCAGGGCCCGTGCTTTGGGACATCAGCTGATTGTTCCAGGGATTTGGAAAGGCATCCAGCCCTCCTGCCCCTCTCCCTTTCTGCGCCCTGCTGCTGCCAATGTACATGCGACCCTAAGGACACCTTTGCTTTCTAAATGGAGCCCAAACGTCCCTGGGATTCACGTGATGTGCGTGGCCTGACGCGACCCTCTCGCTTCCTCTCTCGCACAGATATTTGTGTGGGACCCAGCCACGGGCGGTCAGATCGGGCGGGTGCTCGCTGGCCACTCCAAATGGATCACGTGTCTGTGCTGGGAACCACTCCACATGTAAGTGAGGGCCCAGCCCTTCCCCTTTGCTCCTATGGAAAAGAGCGGCCTGACCTGAAGGGCGCTGCTCCTGTTTGCCTTTTTCCTGCTGGGGTGTGTGTGACGGAGAACAGCCCCCAAGGTGGGCCAGGGAACACGCGTCTTGCTCAGAGTCAGGAGTCGCAGCTGCTGCTCACAGCTCCTGTGAGGATGCTGGGAAGTCACTGCCAGGCTGTGGCCCTTTTCCCCTGTACAAAAGTCATACCTGGCTATGAAAAACGCGTAATGTTTTCATGGTGGTGGACAAACATGGGATATTCTCCTCCTCAGTGTGCTGAGCTGGGAGTAGGAAAGGTGCCCACATGGTCCCCGTGCTCTGGCTCTGCAGAGCACTCCCTTTCTGTGCTCCTGCATCCTGGTTGTCTCTCTCATCTGGTTTATTTGTCATGAGGGCTGATTAACTGTGCAATCCCCTTATCCCTTCGATTAGCTAAAGCGCTGTCTGAGATAGATGAGTGGAGAGGGACAGTTGTGGCCAATAATCCAAGACATGATAGGAATAAATAAATAAAAAGAATTAAACAGGGCCCCTTGAGAGCAGAGCGCTGCAAATTGAATTTGCCAGTAGGAAACTCCAGCTATTTGCAAACAATTAACTGAATTAGCTAAAACTGATTATAAAGGAGGATGAGGAAATGGAGAGGAGGGAGATGACCCTGCCTGGGCTCCCATTCTCCATCTCCAGCTGCTTCCCACTCTGTTTCTGCACAACAGGAGGGGCCACCTTCCTCGCTGGTGCCAGGGACTGCTTCCTTTTGCAGTAAAACTGTTCTGAGGAGTAAAGATGTTGTGCAAAGGACAGAGGGCTGTGGCTCCCCGTCCTCGCTGGGTTGTGGCCAGCTGCTTCCAGATGTGTTAAATTTGCCCCCGTGAGCCATGTAGACAGATGCTGCTGCTTTCAGCCCAGCGCAGCGGTGAAGGGGAAGGTGCTGCTTTGTGGACCCCTCGATAGCCAGCAGGTTAAAGCTGCCTCCTGTGAAAACAAGGTCATTGCCAAGAGCTTGGGTGTGAGGTTTGCCCTGGATTGATGCCTCCAGCGTGCATGGGAGGGAAGCATCTGTCTGCCTCTCCCTTGCCTTTTAGGGTCTTGTTCTCTGTAGGTCAGTGCTCTGCCCCTGCCCAGCCTCTCCTTGTTCTTAAGCCAGGAGAGAAAGTTGTCTTTTACTGACCTGTGGGCCCTTGAATCCTGTGCGGCTGATGGGGGGGCTTGGTGGAGGAGCTGGGTGCGCTGTGTGAGTGGATTTGATCTTCTTTTTGCCCAGAAACCCGGAGTGCCGCTACCTGGCGAGTGCCTCCAAGGACGGCAGCATCCGCATCTGGGACACGCTGATGGGCAGGTGTGACAAAATCCTCACCAGCCACACGCAGTCGGTGACGTGCGTGAAGTGGGGGGGCGATGGCTTGCTCTACTCCTCCTCCCAGGACAGGACCATCAAAGTCTGGAGGAGCCAGGACGTAAGTGAGCTGGTGCTGCTGGTGAAGGGGGCTGGACACGCCGCGCTGTGGCTTTGTCTGCTCTTCCTGGCACAGATTGTGCCCTGGAAAATGGAGGTGCAGAGTGAGTGCTGCGTCTTCCTGACCCATCAGAGCCTGTTGCTTAGCGCTGTGTGGAAGGGATGGCTGTTGTGCAATGTTTTCATCCCTAAAAGCATGAAATGGGGCTAAAAGCTGGAAACACCACTGGAATGACCTATCCTGGTGGGTTCCTCGCAAGGACCTGCAGGAAACTGGTCCCTGAAGCTCGACAGTGGTGTTTCTTCCCTGCTAAGCCTGGCTGCAGGGTTTGGAAAGTTTTGGGTTGCTCCCTGCAGCATGATGGGTCTGGCTCTGTCCTGCCCATCCCTCTCTCAGTGAGTGGTTTTGTTTCCAGGGCGTCCTCTGCCGCACCTTGCAGGGCCACGCTCACTGGGTGAACACCATGGCCCTCAGCACGGACTACGTTCTCCGCACTGGTGCCTTTGAACCCGCTGAAGCCACCATCAACCCACAGGATGTGAGTGGCTCCTGTAAGTGCAGCACCCGTGGTTTTGGCTGGGGAAGGCGGTGGGGAGGATAGTGAGGAGGCCTGATGTCTCCTCTTAATGCTGCTGTGAGCCAAAGTAATCTTGAGAGCTGGGAGCAGGTCCTGTGCCGGTGTCAGTCGTGGGGGCAGCCCTGATCTTCCTTGCCCATGCACAAGGTTGAGCCGTCTGGGGAATGGGAACACCACTCTGTTTTCAAGGGCTTTTTGGTCCTAGTATTGCCCTTGGCAAAGAGAAAGGGGGTGAGCAGTCACACAAGTGTCTGCTTGACCACAGAGCCAGGACTGGGGTTGGCATTGCAGGGTTATAGAGCTTCCTTTCAACTGAGGATTTCAATTCTCTCTTCCTTTCCTGCTCCCTTTCCCTTTTTCAGTGGCAGAACTGAAGAAAAGGGCACAGCAGAGGTATGATCAAGTCAGGGTAAGTCCCTTTTGTCCCTGCTGTCGTTTCTGACACTGTTACTGGTGGAAGCAGTGAACGTGCACAGTTGGCTGCTGACCCCAGCACTGATGTGTTTCTGAGCTCTCCACACCTGGCTTGTACGAGACTTGGGCTCTCTCATCCCTTTCTCAGGGTCAGGAACCAGAAAGGCTTGTCTCAGGGTCAGATGATTTCACACTGTTTCTTTGGAGACCAGCAGAAGACAAGAAGCCACTGGAGAGAATGACAGGCCACCAGGCATTGATTAACCAAGTCCTCTTCTCGCCAGACACCCGGATCATAGCCAGCGCTTCCTTCGACAAGTCCATAAAGCTCTGGGACGGGAGGACAGGAAAGTGAGTTGGTTTCTTCTGTTACAGAGGTGGTGCTTGTACAGATGGGGTCTGCATGTGGTGCGCAGGTTACGGCGAGATGGGCTCCAGTGTCGTTGCCAGCAACTCCCTGGTGTGTTCAGCATGTTTGGAAGTCCCACCTCTCTTGTGTTACGGGGTCTGTGCTTGGCTGGGTGTGTGCAACCCCACTGCCACCCGGCCCCAGCACTGCCTGGCACTCGTGTGACACACGCTGCCTGCTGCAGGGTCAGTTCTCCAGGGCAGGCACAGCTGCGTTAGGGTGGGATGGGATGGGATGGGATGTTCCACTCGGCCGATCCAAAGATGTGTGTGCTGCATGCTGTAGACTGGCCCAATTTAAACAGTGTCTGTGCCAGAGAACAGCTTGTTCTGGACAATGCAAATTCTAGTTACAAGTGGTGCTGTTGGTGTTGGGATGCTCCTGTGGTCCAGCTTTAACCTTCTACTAGAGTATTGGTGAGTTCTGGGGTAGCAGTCCATCCCTTGTTCTGCCTTTATACTGACGAGCTTGGGTTTCATGTCAGTTATTTCAGCAGTCCTCCTAAAACCAGGCTGCTCAGCCAGAGAGAGGAAGGACACATCTGTACAGTAAAGTTGTAGCTTTGCCTGCGGGAGTCCTCTAGAAGGCTCTGAGCCCATCTAGGAGGGTTTTTAGACAGACTGAACCACCTATGGACTCTACATAGCAACTGACTGCCTTGTGTGTGCTGGCTTGGGGTTTGCTGGGCATGCTGTGACCGTGCTTGCTTGCTCACAGCTGGAGAAAAAACACAAAGGCTGGGCAAGGGCAGGTTTGCAACAAACCCAGCTGCCTGCTCCTCTAAGAGCTGCTTCATGTCTCCTCTGCACCCAGGTACCTGACGTCGCTGAGAGGGCACGTCTCGGCCGTGTACCAGATCGCCTGGTCAGCCGACAGCCGCTTGCTGGTGAGCGGGAGCAGTGACAGCACACTGAAGGTCTGGGACACCAAGATGAAGAAACTGGCTATCGATCTTCCTGGCCATGCAGATGAGGTGAGGTGTCTGGTTGAGCCCAAGTATTTGAGAGAGGCAGGAATGACTCCTCCTCCCATGACAGCAGAAATAACTGGGTCTTTACCTAATGCTAGGTATATGCAACGGACTGGAGCCCAGACGGACAGAGAGTAGCGAGTGGTGGCAAGGATAAGTGTTTGCGGATGTGAGTAACCTCTTGTCTGTCCATAGAGGATGTTGTGGCTACTCCATGTGTCCTTCAGAGCTGCAGTCTCCTTGCAGAGACCTACGCAGTTAGGGTGGGATCTCTCCTTGTAGAGAGCACAGCTCTGGGCCAAATTCCAGCCCGGAGACCTGACCTCCCTCAGAGCAGGAACTGCTGCTGTCCCCTGAGACATGACTAGAAAGCAGAGTCCTCCAAGTGAGCAGCCAGTGGTGAAATTTGGCTCAGATGTTTTGGCTCCCAGAAAGGGGAAGGAACAGTTGTACCAGACAGTCAGAGCCTTCCTTTCTCACCTTCCTCCTTCTCCCAGTTATGCAGACAGACAAATACCCATGAGCTGTTGCAATTTGATGGCTGATGAAAGAACCCAGTCCCCAGGCCCCTCTGTGCTCTCATACGGTACCTCTGGGCCACGTGGCAGCGCTGGTGCTAGAGCACAGGGATGCAGCAGCTCTTTCCTTTTGCAGATGGCGTCAATAGGAGCAGCAACACGAAGCTGCTGGCCCCATCCTAAGCTGGCCAGCCCTCTGCGCAGTCTGCCTGCGAGATCTGCAAGGTGATGGACGATGGAGGCTGACCAGAGCACGACTCCCTCTTCCTGTTGGCTGGTCACCCTCGTGGACTCTTTCCTTATATTTATATAAGGAAATTTTAATTCCAGTTCTTAAGAGCTGTTCTTTGCAGGGTGATTTCCTCTGAACATTACAGGAAGGATTGCTTATCTGCCTCCACCTCAACTGGCTTTTTGTTGACATTTCAGCCTTACAGTAGCCTGCCCCCTTGAAAGGGGAAAGCAAAGGGTGGGGACAGCTCATGCCCTTTCTTGCTGCATGAAGAATCTTGCAGGGAAGAGGCTTTTAGGGGGAACAGAAAGGGTTGTCCTTGTGTGACATTCAGAGAGGAAGAGAGGAAGCACAGCATTGCATGGCAGAATTGTGCTCCACTGCATGCCTGTGACAGAGATCTGCTGAGAATAAGTCTCGGGGCTTCTCGTTACTCCAGTAAGGTTTTGCCTTTCCACTCAGCCCATTTCCCTGTGGGCTGTGGTGTTATCTGTCAGTGATCCTCCGCATCCACAGCAGATCACTCATTCACTCATCTGTTCAGGGTGCAACAGGCACAGACTTCAAATGACTGCTAGAGCTGTGCTGAGTTTCTGGGTCTTGAGGGCTCTTGGAAGAGGGGAAATGAGGCACTTGTGCCTCTGGACAGGGGAGAGTGCCCATTTCCCATCCACTGCTGGCTCGAGGAGAAGGAAGGAAGGAAGGGGTGGGAAAGGGGAAGAACAGAGCAGGTGTTTTGGGTGGTGTTTGTCCCTTGCCCTGGATATGTGGTGACAGCAGGGCTGGCACTGTCATGGTAAATGGCAAAACATCCATTGCACAGACTTGGCTCCTTCTGGAATTTCTCAAGTGCATTTACTTGTCCAGTGGGTGAGAGGGATTCACAGTCAGTTACGTATTTGTAAACTTACTTGTGAGGCAAATAGACTTGGATTTAGTGTTTATTTCCAGGATGGTTAGAAAACGGTGAAAATCAAGCTGTGATTAGTAAGGAACAGAGATTATGTTGTCAGATTGGCTTGGAGCAAGCGAGCGTGAAGGCCAAAACATTCTCCACAGCCCTCATACTGCAGTTGCTACTCAGTGATTACTACAACTCAGAACAGGAGCTTGGGTTTCAGATGCTTTCCAGCTGCAAAAGGTGCATTTTAGGACTTCATTCCTTTTTTTTGCTTTGGAGGGTTAAGAGGGGATGGTGCAGTAATGATCATTTCCTTGTCTGCAAGTGTTCAGGTAAGGAAAAGACTGGAACAAAAGGTTAAATCTTAAATATGACAACACAAATTGCAGTTCCAGTTGTTAGTGTCTCTTTCTGCCAGCCAAGTCAGCAGGCCCTATCTGCATGGGATCTTTTGGGAAGAATTCAATATCCTGTACCTGCTCATTCATTAACATGCTTCCTCCAGCTGATTCTTGCTGACGGTGAAGGCCATGTTGCATCTATCTGCATAAACAAAACCCTTTGTAATTCACTGAGGTAAATGTTGTGGGATGGGGTGATTTCAAACTGTAACTGATAATTCTGCCTCCCGGGACTGCTGTGGGCTGACTGATCTCCAGTAACTGCTGAAAAGTCTGTCCATTTTGCAGGTTTTTGGGCTGCCTGTGCTAAAAGAAAACAGGCCACTCCCAAAGTGCTGCACAGGGTCACTGTGCCCTGTTGATCCACCATGTGTTTTGTGTTGGAAGTGGGGATGTATCCGAGCCGGGGGAAGTGATCCTGCCTCTGGGTGCTGGCATGGCCGTGCATGTGTACGTGTGCCTAAAACCCGCTTCCTTGTCCACCAGTTTCCAAACCAAAGCAATCGCTGTGCCCCCTGGCTGTGCTCCTAACCTAGCCTAGCTCCTGCCATCCCTTCAGACTCTGCTGGTGTGCTATCAGGCACCAGACAGAGCCTGTTTAAAACCCACCTTCCTAACGCTGGAGCAGAAAGCTTTTCCAAAGCAAAGCGTGACCTCTTGAAGAAAGAGAGAGCCTTGCAAGTAAGTTTACACCAAAATAAGCTCTCAGCCTTAATCTTTCTGTGACCTGATAGCAGGTAGATTTTTAACTACGCTATGTGATGGGTTTGCACGTAGACCAGATCGTATTTTCCTATCTAAGGAGCTGCTACTGCTTGTATCATTCATACAGTGCCAGCTTCATGTATACCAAGTGCTGGCCCAGTTCCCGCTGTATTCCTGAGCAATCCCGTAACGCTCCTCCCAGGTTTATTCGAATGCAGCATTTCCCGGGCCTCTCTCTGCAGTCTCCTGCCTGCTCTCCTGTGCTGGGGAACAGCTGCTGCCCCTTGCTTCGGGGCTGGCTGCTTTTTGGCAGGAGGCGAAGCGAGTGTGTGACCTCCCTCATTCTGCTGGCGACGGTGATAGGAGCTTCAATTAGCTAATTTTTAGAATTGCAGTTGCAGATTTGGGTCGATGGTGTTATTAATGAGGAAGACGTTACTTTTTGTTAAAGGACAAATCTAAAAGGTAGGCTGGAGCTTTCTGGTTGCTTTTCACTGCAAACCTTACAAAAACCTGGACTTTCCCAGTGCTGTGTGAAGGGAATCTCAGTATCTGCTGCTGTGTTTCAATCCAGTTTCTCTCGAGTTACTTGTTAAGTGGACCACACAGGTATGCTTACCACAAGGGCATTATTTTTCACTGGTAATATAATTTTAAGCACATCCAGAAATTGTTTATCCTGTGGAGCCCTCTGACGCTTTCTCCTTCAAAAGCTGTGACAGCTCAGCTGATGCCACCATTAATTTTGTTACAAATCCCCAGTGGGAGGACAGTGATGATAAGGACTAGGAAGGATGCCAGTCCTCCGAGAAAGCTATTTACCTGTCTCATTAATTCCTGGGTATGATGGAAGTGGGGAAGAAAATGGTAAGAACACCCAGAGTGAAGTAGATGGTTTGGGGTGGCGCTGAGATGAGCAGGATGGTGCCAGCTCCTGCCTTTGGGGGTAGGTTTAGATAAGTGGGGCCTTAATGTCCTTCTGGAAACTCTTCAGGGCTGTGTGCATTGCTTACCTGTGCAGGAGGGCTGGCCAAGTGGGGTACGCGTTGTGCTCCCTGGGTCCTTGGAGCTGCTCGTTCATGTTCTGCTCGACTCAGCTGATCTCTTGATTATTTTCCCAGATCAGTAATTTGACTTCTGTGTGCATGTTTATAGCCTGAGGGAGATGGAAGAAAAATCTTTCAATAAGCAGGATGAAAATCTGCATCTTCATTCACTGTTCTTCATGGACATTAGGAAAAGAGGTGGTCTTTCTGCTTTTATTTGGGTCAACCCAGGCACTGTTCAGGCTGGGTTTGCTTCCTCAGAGAAGGCTGCGTTTTGGTGGCATGGCAGAGAAGTGAAGACCATTGGTGCTTTTGAGGATGAAAGGTGTTATGGAAATGCAGAACAGTGATGTCTGCATTCTGGGGAGCTGCTGCCAGATGAAAGTGTACCTGTGTGTACTCAGACAAGGCACCTGGAAGGTGCTAATTCCTTCCCAGATCTGTTGCTCTTGTGATCATGAGTCCTGGCTCATATGTGAGGGACAAATTTGGCTGAGCCAATGCTAGGAGGGAGCCACAAATCCATCTTCAGTGCTGTTGTTCCATGTTCTCTTCACTCTGACTGTAAATTGGTGGTCCTTGCTGAGCTGCAGGTCACCAGTGGTCTCTGTCAGTGGGCTGTAGCTCTTGCACAGTACAATGTTAAATAAACACAGTGCTTTTACTCTGTGCTTTTGAAGGATCGCTGTGGCTGACCATGCTTTTTGAGCATGCTGGATATTTTATTGTCCTGCTTCGTAGCTTGTAAGTGCAGAGCAGAGCACCGCTCCGAGTGCTGCAGAGCTGCCACTGCCTGCCCCTGCTAACTGGTGAATATCTGTGTGTACTCCTTGGGCAAGGGAGGTGCAGCAGGATCCCTGCTGGGTTATCCTGTGTCGCTCTCCCAACATCTCTAGTAACGTGGTTCCCTTTGGGAAAGCCGGGCAAATACAGCCCGCTTCATCTCTGACCTCTTTCAGCAGCAAAAGCAAGGGAAGGGGCTGTTTGTACATTGGTTTATTGTAGCCCACTGTGCTGGCAGTATGGACACCTAGAGACTTTCCCAGACACTAATCAAGGACCCAGCTGAAATGAGTGACCTGCATGCAAATCCCGCAGCCTGTCGTCGAGCGCTTTTTCAGATCCCAGCTCTTCTTCAGATCCCATTCGAGTCCCTGCGCGATGGCTGCGTGTTTAGTTATTCTGGTCAAACCTCCCCACCGCCCCTGGCTGTTTTGTCCTTGCTGTGCTGAAGCAAACCTGCTCAAGGGCTCCAGCCCCATTACGAGGACAAAAGGACAGCAGCCGTGCTGCTACTGAAGTGAAATGTGTCTCGCTTTTGAAGTGTAATGCAGAGTGGCTTAGACATTTCTGAAGTGGTTTTCTCTGTTCAAAAGGCATCTTTCTGGTTTTTTTTTTAATTTTTTTTTAGTTTCTCTAAAATGCAGCTTGTGACATTGACTGTGGGGTGAGGATACACGCTGATGCTGAGAGGGTGGATGGCAATAAACAGCCCAATTCTCAGGGAAATTATTTTCTGAATCAGAATATTTAACACGTTGAGACTTGTGGGCTTTTCTCTGGTTTTAAAGGGGCACTGTGAAAATGTCTGTGTTACTACCAACACCTTAATTTATGATTAAGTTGGAATATTTTTACATCTCATTTATTCCTTCCATGGGGGTGTTCTGAGCTGCTGAGATTACTTGGTCAGCTTCGCTTTCTCTGTTTTGTTTGCTAGGTTAGTGCCACGATTGGATTTCTGATAGGAGCTCAGAACTTCAGGAAATAAAGGCGGGATTTGCTCTTGATGGGGTTTAAAGCCCTTTGATTCTCTCTGGCACTAAAGAGATGTCTTGGGATTCTTCTGATGCTTCCATATAGTGTCTAGAGCTTACAATGCTCTTTATAAAGCTGTCAGTATTCCTTTAAGTATCTCTTGGTGAATATTTTTTTTAATCCAGGTGGGTTGTTTTTGGAGAAGCTATGGAGGCTTTGACACAGCTCCAGTAGTGCTTGGTTTTGAGCGCCAGAAGGCGAAAGGAGATAAGTGAAGAATAGGGAGAGGACGATCCGTGTAACTCTCTGCTCAGTCTCTATTTTGATCTTGTAGTGCTGAAAGCAAACCAGCTATCACGTGAGAGAGGGCCCAGCACAGCTACATGGGGTCAAGAGCTCTGCCCCCGCGTGATCCTGATGCATATACCTGGTGCTGTCCGTAACTTCAGTTAATCTCTGCTGTCAGTGTGCTGAGGGCATCCAGGGCAGATGGGGATATTGGGGAGGCCTGACACAGCTCGCACAGGTGAAACTGGGATGTAGAGGTGGTGATGGAAGGCAGAGAGGAAGAGAGCACTGAAGAATGGAAAGCAAAGGAAAGGAGTTTTAGGTAGATCTGGAGGTGAAGGTCAAAGGCTCCACGTGACTGGTGTGTGGTGGCTGGTTGATTTTGGTTTGTGTTTTTTTAATTGTAGTGTTGCTGTAAACAGCCTCAGGCTGATCTGAAAAGAGCTAGTGGGCAGAGGCTGTAAATTACATTGTTCTACAGAGAGAGCAAGCAACTTTTAAGTGTCTGGCTCATGGCATTTTGCATGCTTGTTCCTCCATTGCTTCTCCATTCATTTAACTTCCTTGTATTACATCTGACAGAGTCTTGCTTACTAATGGAGCAGGGACAGAGCCTGGAGGTGCAGGGTAAGCAGTATCACCACCGTGAACACCTGCCTCCCTGCCGCTGCCTGCTGTGTGACCGCCACGGCCCTCACACTGCCTTGCGCCGTGCTGAGGGCAGATCGGGTACCTCTGGCCCTCCCTCTTCTCCTGGTGGCCCTTCAGCTTTTTCCTTGCTGGCAGATGGTCCTGAGGTGGCTGAGAAGATACAGCGGGTGTGAGGGGCTTAACTTGAGTTTGGCCTCGGTGCTGGCATGAGGACAGGAGTGGCCTGGGGCTCTGCAGGGCCTGGGTTACCGCGCTCCTCCCTTAGGATGTGACAGGCCCGACCCCGGGAGCCATGGCCGGGTGTGGGGCCCGAGGGGGCCTA
>NW_010185753.1:0-2973 GCF_000695765.1 Mesitornis unicolor | reverse complement strand
GAGACCTTAGAGCACCTTCCAGGACCTGAAGGGGACAGGAAAGCTGGGGAGGGACTTTTGACAAGGGATGGAGTGATGGGACATGGGGGGATGGCTTCGAACTGGAAGAAGGGAGATTTAGGTTAAATATAAGGAGGAAATTCCTGGCTGTGAGGTGGTGAGGCCCTGGCCCAGGTTGCCCAGAGAAGCTGTGGGTGCCCCCTCCCTGGCAGTGCCCAAGGCCAGGTTGGCCGGGGCTTGGAGCAGCCTGGGCTGGTGGAGGTGTCCCTGCCCATGGGGGTTGCACTGGGGGGGCTGTGAGGTCCCTTCCCACCCAAACCAGTCTGTGACTGTGTGATCTTGATCATGTTGGCCATGCATAGCTCATACCCCGTTCCCCAGAAGAAAACAGGCCAGCTCTTGGTTTTTGGCCCTGCCCTGGGTTCCCCACGTCACCGAGCATATGGCGGGTCCTGATGTCAGGAAACGTGTGGGTGTAAACGGGTCATCGACTCAGACTACGCAATGCGGCACTTTCCAGCTGATTGAAGCCAAAATAAAGGCAGGTGATGTGACCACAGACAACTCCTGGGGAAAGCACAGCTCATTCCAGACAGGGGACTCACCAAAAAGAAAAAGCCTGCGAGGGGGTGCGGGAAGAAATGAGCGTCTCTTCTGCAGGAAAGCAAGCAAGGGAGAAAGGCAGCGCGGTGGCGAGAGCGGCAAGCAAAGCGAGGAGTCACCAACACCGCGGCTCAGCGTCCTCAGCAAAAGTCCTGGGGAATTTAAGGAGGAAAAACGTCCTTTGTTCACAAAATTTCATGATGAGACTGATTCTGGTATGGAGAGGTGAAAGCCCAGATAGGGAAAGGGTGCTTTAAGAGCTGCTGAAGCAGAGGGATGATAATCCCCATGGAGGAGCTAAATCCCCCCTCTTCTTGCACAACAGCCCTGCCAGAAACAGGTCCTCGCACCCTTCAATCACCTTGCACTGGCCATGAACACAGGGAATCACGTTCAAATCATAGATCAGACCAATACAACCAGGTGAGAGGCAGGAGAAGACCTTTCCCTGCAGTGTCCTGCAGCAGGTAACACCACTAAAACCTTTCTGGTGATGATGGAGAGAAGCCCTCAGAGAAACACCTCTTGGGGGGGTCTGTGCAATGCTCTGGGCATTACATTTAATCTCTCTTAAAACTTAAAACTCTCCAGAATTTGATATTCCTCCTGCCTAAGTGCATGCACTCGCAGAGCAGGTCCTACAACATTTTCCCTGGGTTGAGCAAGATCGCCCGGGGGCCGAATCTGATGCCAACTCAACGGCGCCTTGGACGGGGGGAGCAGGCAAGGTGGTCCCCATGGCCACCACATGCAGCTGCACCGTGTCCCTGCTCCAGAGACTCCCCAGAGCTTGGAGAAGAAAGATTCAGGCTGTGATTTAAGTGGGAAAGGACCGGCCATAAGGGTGGTCACATAGGAGCAGAGCTGCTCTCAGCTCCATGACCTTGAGAGCGTTCCTCAACCAAGACGTGCTTCCCATATCATGAACAGCTCTCCTTAAAAACGCCCCTTGTGATCACCCAGTTGAAACAACCACGACTCGAAAGCCGCCTTCCCCAGCCCCAGGTTTCACGTTGCAGAGGGGATTATTCCCACTGCACCATCTGCAAGAGCAAAAATAAAAATACAGGCGGAGTCGCGCACGGCTCAGATTCCTCAGTGAAGGGTGGGAACAAGCGATCGCAACCAAAACTGCTGTGGGTGCAGAGGACAAGATGTACTCACTGTGGTGACAAAGGACAGTGGGTTTTTGTTCATCCAAAGATCCAAACGCTACCCCAAAATGCCACCGCAAATAGGTGGAAATTCAGAGTGACGGAGCTGGCAAAAGGGGCTTGGGTTGGACTTGATGAACTTAAAGGTCTCTGCCAACCTTGGGTTGCAGCCCAGCAGTTTTGGGGGCTCAGCTGAGATCCTGGGTCTGGTCTGCTGAGTCAAAGCTGGAGCTAAAGAGCACCTGGGACAGAGTTATCGATGCCCAAGCATCCCATGGCAACGTCCAACTTCCAGCGCCACGGGGACAGAGCGAACCTGAGGTGACTTCATCCCAGTGATGTGGAAGCAGAGCAAACCCTTGTGCTTCAGGGACGTATCAGCTCCTGATTACCATGGATTGGGAAGATGTTTGCTCTTCCATCATCCCCACTGCTGGCTCCTCACAGGTTCCTGGCAGTGCTGGATGATGCTGGACATGGTTAAACCTCAGCTCCCCACTGACCGACCCCATCTGTGTGCTCCTCCAGTCACAAACTCCATCTCCTCACTGGGCGCAGTTACGCCAACTACACGCAAACCACATTCAGGACATCTCCAGAAACTTCATTACCCCAAAACATGTGGGAACACAGCGTGATCAACCCCACAACACAAACTAAAACCATTTCTGAACGAGTGCTGCGATGCTAAAGTCCAAAAATATCAGGTTTCTCAGAAGGGTCTGAAACTGAAACCAAAAGTGCACTTGGGAAGCGAAGCCGTGCTCAAATTTAGAAGTATTTTTAAGAGCTTTTCTATTTCCAAGTGCTTACTGTCCTATAAAAAAGAAAGATGAAGTCTTTTTCCATAATGTTTTGAGTGGCTCCCGAGGAATCACAGCGTGGTTTGGGTTGGAAGGGACCTTTAGAGGTCACCGAGTCCAACCCCCTGCAGTGAGCAGGGACATTGGTACCAGATCAGGTTGCTCAGAGCCCCGTCCACCCCGACCTTGAGAAGTCGCTGTACTAGAAAAACTTCGCATTTTAACCACATGTTATGAGTGTAGATGAATTTCTACTGCACTCACAAACACCCTAGCTTTGGTTTCTGGATCAACACAATTCCTCCCATGGCCAGGACAGGGAGAAATCCTACCAAGGGAACCAGAGTAAGCTGATGACTGCTTAAAATAAGCTCGGCTGGGGTTTGTTTCCAGCCCCATCACAGTATTTTTAA
>NW_010185752.1:0-2597 GCF_000695765.1 Mesitornis unicolor | reverse complement strand
CTAACGTTCCGTGATTCTGTGATTCTGTGACTTAAGAACAGGTCCGGGAGGCATGTAACTGTTCAGTAGCCTCCAACCATGCCATCAGCCTGTGAAGCCAGATTAAGATATTGCCATATTCAAGCTTAGACTGGTTGCCATTAAGTGTATAACCTCTGTGAATAGTTAAAAATAACCCTATCTGGTGGATCATCATGTTTTCTTGTCCCAAATATATGGATAAAAACATTCACATCTGTAGTAACTGTTCTTATTTCTAGCTAATTTGGGTAGGCTGGACTGTATACCATTTATCCTGGGAAGATGCTGGCATTGCCTGTCACAGGGACACATACAGTAAAGCCTTCCTCCTTTCATTCCATGACTCTTGCCTTTTCCGGCACCTTGACATCCACCATCACAGTTCATCTGGGAATAAGCTGTCCCGGGAACCATTCACTGCCAGTCTGCTGCTGCATGGCCCATCGAGCTGCTGCTCATTGCCTATCACGAGTGCAGTTGCCCTGGAGGAAGCATCACTGCTGCAGATGCCTGCTTCCAGCCTTTCTCCCATCACCACCATTGCTTCCTATCTCCTGCTATGAGTTTTGTAAATATTTCTAGAAATATCCTGAAAAGCTGGACTGGGAGCCACTCTTGGACCCCTGTCCCTGAAACACCCAGGCTGATCAGAGGGCTCGATCCACCAGAACCCAGCCGGCAGGTAGAGAGAAAAAGCTTTCAGAGCTGTCTCTTCCAACTTTTGTGTGCTGAAGGAGATTAAATAGGCTAAATACCTCTGCTCACACAATACAGCGGGTGTAGAAATAGATTGGAAGACTGTCTCTGGCCCAGGGCTATCTGTAATGCAGGCCAGATGTAGACAAAGCCATTGATCCTCAGCATCACACTGGGGAATTTAATTAGTGTTAAATAAAAAGGTAGAGGCAAATTAATTCTATACAGAGGCAGGTTGAAAAGATCAGAATTGTTTTAAATGGGAGTTGCTTTACAAATATATAGAAAATAAATTGAACACTGTTATCTTCCTTCTGCCCATTTAAACAGGAAATTTAAGGGCAGTAAATATAAAAGTGACAGAAATAAATTCTTTTTATAAGACCTGGGGAACTTACCACCACAAAGTATCACTGAGATTTAACAGCATTTAAAACAGGCTTGGCAATTTCTAAGTATAATGAATAATTGTGATAATAACTGAAGGAAAAGCATCCTTCAGATTGAGGTCATATCACAAGCTAATGAAGGTTAAGAGGAAACTTCCTCAATTCAAATTAATCTTTAATTGCCACTCCTGGGTTTCCTGTGCTTTTCTCTGAAGTACCTGAGACTGATCTTGGTAAAGGAACAACAAACTGTCACCCCAGGTTTCTCCTGTCATTTCAGTAGATAGTGATATTCTTTTGACTTTCTGTTCTAAAATGTTTCTTTATTAACATCGTATTTCACTATAATGTTCTAATGCCCCACTAGGGGAACTTTCCCTTTCAAAATTATCTCAGACTGAAAATTTATTCTGTTTTGTTAATCACTGGCAGAATACATAAAACATTCAGATTATGAGACAAATGGTAGAACAAAATTAGAAAAATAATACTATTAATACCAGTAAAATGCTTCCAAAGCCACTTTGTAGTTACAAAAACTAACACATTCACAAACCATTTACATTAAGAAAACAAGTTTGTGTGTATCCATTTATTTCCTCCTTTACAATGCTTTTTCCAAAACCAGAATTTTAAAGATTAAAATATTTTCTTCTGAGGACAAACTAAGGACTCATTGTAAGTGGGAATCCATGCTTTTGAAACACCTCACCAGAAAGCTTTCATTAGTGGTTCCAGGATGTCACAGCTTTGTTTTTTTTTTTCTTACTGACAGTTTTACTTCTTGATAAATAAAGAAACTTTATTACTTAAATAAGCGTATTTCAATCTGCAAACCACATATCCCATATTGACTCTAATCTGACAGTTAAAAAAGAATATCACATTCTTAGGAAAGCAGGTATCATGCATGTTAGGATAAATTTAGCCAAACATTTTACAAGCAAGCCCTCTGAGTTTGGTTTATGACATACTGAACTGCTTTATAGGAATAAAGAAACTTTATTACTTAAATAAGCGTATTTCAATCTGCAAACCACATATCCCATATTGACTCTAATCTGACAGTTAAAAAAGAATATCACATTCTTAGGAAAGCAGGTATCATGCATGTTAGGATAAATTTAGCCAAACATTTTACAAGCAAGCCCTCTGAGTTTGGTTTATGACATACTGAACTGCTTTATAGGATTTCATTGGAACCTCCATAGACAGCCACTAATCTATTAGTGCACACACACATATCTTCTCCCACAAACTTTTACACTATTAGGCCAGGCTACAAATTCAGATATAAGTGCTCATTATCTTAGCTACACAAATCTTTAGTTAATTTTTATACACTACTATGGAATATGGGTCAACCTTATTATTTCCTGCCTACTGAGGATAATTCCTCCTTCCTGTTCATAAAAGATGAATGTCATAATCTATGGATTAAAATACTTGCCTTGTATTCTAGCTGCTATTATTATTATTATTATTATTATT
>NW_010185751.1:0-2615 GCF_000695765.1 Mesitornis unicolor | reverse complement strand
ACCGGGCAGGGTGGGCAGGGGCACACACCAGGGGGACAGGACCAGGAGGATGGGCAGCGTGGACAGAGGGTGCCCGTTGTGCAGGCAGGATGGGGAAGATGAGCAGCGTGGCAGCTGGGCACCATAGGGATGATGGGCACAAATGAGCGTCGCTCAGGGACGCAGGACTGGAAAAGCTGGGCACCCACTGCAGAGGTGGGCACCATTAGTGCGATGGGGGCCAGCAGGCAGGTGGATAAGGCTGTAAGCACCGTGGGACAGAGTTCTTGACAGGGTGATGTGTGCAGTTGGGCAGTGGAGTAACTGGGTGCCAGTGGCAGTTGGGGAGGGAGGCCAACAGTTGGGCAGCGAGGCCATGCTGGCACTACTGGGACACGTCAGTAGCAGCAGTGGTATTTGGGTGCTGGTAGCTTGTAGGCTGAGCGTGGGCCCTTCCAGGAGAGCAGAAGCTGTGGGCAGGAATGAGCCTGGCAGCACTTGCCCTTTGGAAGGGATGTTCAGTCTGTTCAGGGCATCTCGGTACTGGAGGCCGTCTGGCCTTGCAGCCTATCCCCATCCCCACTGTTCTGCCACGTTTGTGCCCAGGGTCCTTGCCCAACTTCCTGCCCCATCCCTATGGTCCCATCCTTTGCCCCATGTTCACATTCTGACCCCATTGATGTGCTGGCCCAGGGGAGTTCACACCATCCCGCTCAGTCCCAACCCTACTGCTGTGTAGGATCTGATCCAGCCCTGTCCTGAGCCAGCCCTGCCTGGCTGTGGACATGGGTGGCTTAGGATGCTCCTGGGGCCATCCTTCATACTGAGGGGCTCTTGGCCTCCAGCTGGAGAGCTGCATAAAGTGCCCTTCCTTGGGGAGGAGGGAAAGCCAGGGTGACGGGGGGGAGAAGAGGGCTGGCTTCTCTGTCCCTTGGCTGTCGCCAGAGCCCTTCCCCTGTGCTGAAGTTCAGTGCCCACCACTGAGGCAGGATGCATGCAGCAGCTCGGCAGCCTGGCTGGAGACGATCCCCAGGTGCAGGGCTGAGCCTGCCAGGCTGGGACAGGGGCAAACTCTGCATGCTTCTTTCAGAGGTGACCCTGGGGCTGCGGAGCAATCCCATCCGCATCACCACTGTGCCCAGCAGTGGCAGCAGTGTTTGCAGCATCAGCAGCAATGTCACCAAGGTAAGAGTGTCCAGGGGGGCTGGGTGCTGTGGGGCTGTGCCTCACTTGGGCATGGCCTGAGATGTCCTGGGATTGAGGTGAGGATCAGTGACCAGAGTGGGCAGGTTGGTGCTGGCAGCACTGTACAGAAGCTCTGACTCTTTATTTGTACAAAGAGACCCCAGGATCTGCACATGGACCCACAGTCCCAGCCATGTGTGCCCCCTGCACCCTGGGCTGTGCCACTATGTATGCAGACATGCTGTGGGGAGGAGGAGGGGAGGGATGGCTGGGAGTCTCTGTGGGTCTTTCTCTGTTTTAAACACCTTTTACGGTGGCAGCAACTCAGGGAAAAGCCAATTGCCACCGACCCCTCTGTTTTCTTTCCTGGGACCTTGCCTGGGAGGGGCTCCCCAGGGGTCTCTGGCCCTCCCTGGAGCCACGGGCTGGGGTCCTGCCTCCTCCTGCTTTGCAATCCTGAGCGGAGTAGCAGCCCCAGCCCACTTGGCCCAGGAGGGATTCTTGGGTGCAGCTGGAAAAAAAAACCCTGCTCTGTTTTGGGGTGAGAGGGACATGGCTCTCCCAGGTGCTGGGGGTGGTGGGGCTGGGTGCACACAGGAGGCAACTCCGTGCCTGCAGCCCTTCGAGTGCTTTTATCTGCTCCTGGCCATCTAGGGTAATGCGAGGTGCTCGCGCATGCGGCCTTAGCAGGAGCCAAGACGTCAAGTGCGGTGCTGGCTCACTGGGGGCCCTGCGTGTGCCCGGCTGCCTCTGCGGGCATGGCACTGCTGGTGGCCCTGGCAGCACTGACTCGCTCTGTCCTCGGGTCAGCCCTTGCAAGCATGAAGCAAGCAGTGCCTGCAGCCTGGCAGGACTGCCCTCAAGTGCTGCCTTGCACCAGTCAGCAGGTCCCACTGCCCGCAGAGAGGTGCCTTCCCCACACTAACGCGCTTGGGCAAGCTTGGCCCGAGCAGCCCATCAGCTCTCATTAAGGTATTAGTGATGCTGCCCCTGGCAAGGTGGGAGGCTTGGGACCTGTTGGCTGCCATGCAGGAGATGCAGCCTCCAGGTGTGCTTCCGGCAGGCAAGGAGGAGGAGGCAGCATTGCTCACAGCCCTGCTAGTTAGAGCTTGGTCAGAGGGACCAGCAGATGTGGTGATCGGGGGAGAGTGGCCACTACAGCGTGCCCTCTCACTGGTGGGGTGCCACCTGTGCTTCCCCCTTGGAGCATTTGTTAGCCAGTGCAGGGGCATGGGGGCCCCCAAAAATAATGGCTGGTGGCTGAGGCCCTCGTGCTGGCACCAGCCTGGGGCTGGAGGTGTTGGTGTGTTGTGGTTGATGCTGGCCAGGAGCAGGAGGGCATACGGGCAAAAGGGTGCATGGGTGCTCCCCGGCCCTGGAGCACACCCTGCATAGCGATGGGCTGAACCCACATGGGAGCTCCACCTCGTGCACTGTGCCCCACAGTCACC
>NW_010185750.1:0-11926 GCF_000695765.1 Mesitornis unicolor | reverse complement strand
TATATATATATATAAATAAACACACACATACATATACACATATATATAATACTTGGTAGCAGAGGCACACTGCCATTCCCAACAGCAACAAGAACACTCAGGAGGAAAGGACCAGAGGAGTCTAAGCTTGTTTTTCCTTTCACTGAGTAGCAGAGATGGGGTTTTGAACCAATTCAAATAATCAGGTTAATAATCAAAATAACCCCATCATAGCCCACTGAGAATAAGCATCATGGTACTAAACTGTACCTTCTCACTAGCTGAAAGACAAGAAAGCAGCAGCCTAGATCTCTCATAAAGCAACGTCCTACAGAGATGTACAAGGGATCTTACAACTCTGATGATTCCAACCTGCCTAAGAACTGTCAGCTCTCAGCATGCTCATATAGTATTTATTTCAGCACGGTTCAATAAATTCAACTAAATCACCAGTATGAGAGATGGTAACATGGCTTTCCAAAACAATGCATGTTCTGCTCCATTCTGCTGAAGCCATTACTTGCCAAGGCAGACAACCAAAACCAGCTTTTCCAGCTTTCCTGTTCATCAAGACACAACAAGCCACAAACACGAGATCTGACACTGGGGAGAAAACAGCACCTGAGAGAAACATTCTCCTTCCCAGTTCAAAAAGAGGAGCTGCTCACACAATGAGAATCCAAAGCTGGGTCCTTGAGTTTGCATCCGACTTGAGTGGGCTGAGAAATTAGCATAGCACATCAGCAGCCTCACGCAGGAGGCTGACACACAAAGTTATTTAAATCTGCCACTCACTCAGCAACTGAGTTACCCAACATCTAGCAGACAAGAAAAACACCGCCTTTTTCTTTCTGAGACATACAGAGAGACACACAGAGGGAGATATACTTACTGGATCTGTCAGCATAGCACGAAAATGTGAAGCCAAAGCGAGGAAAGCCAAGGTGTTGAACAGTGTGCCATTGATGACACTATAAACATAATCTCTCGATGGAACTAGCATGACAAGAAGGACTACAAAGTCGGCATAGAACACCAGCATCCAGGTAACGACAGCACATGCAATACCACAGCCATCTCGAATAAACCACATTGTTCCCAGGGAAGCGTGGCTAGGAGGTGGAACACACTTTTCTGGCTGGAGGTATTCAGGTTTCCTTTCAATATCTCTGAAGCGGTGGACTGGAGTAATCATCATAGGCTGTTATGTCCATACTTGCATCTGAAAGAGAACAAGAAACAGCTTTCACTGTAAACAGCTTTCACTGCTTTGCGAGACAGGTAGAGGTCTGTTCACATCATGGCATGGGGATCACATGGGAAATCCCAAATTACAGAAAGCGAGTTGAAAAAGAAAAAAAAAAAAGAAATAAATAAACCAAACACAAAATAATGGATTTGAAAACCAGACTTTTGCACTTATCAGAACACTTCTTACTCAGAAGACACTCTATATGCTTTTAAGGCTTGCTTAATTACACATTAAATCTACTGGGGTGTCACCACCCTTCCCAGAGAAAAAGCAACAAGAGTTTTAAAGAAGAGAGCAGTGATTGGGTAGGTGTCAACAGGAGCAGCCACAGCACAGACTGAAGCAACAACTGCACACAGTCATGCGGGGAAAAAAAAGTAACAACCTGGCACAGCTGGCATGGTCCCTTTTTACTGCCTCAGCCCTGGGGAAAGGAAGAGCATCTCCTACAGATACCGGGAAGCGTAGTAAGTGGAAGAGGTTTCCTTTCTGCTTATCCATGGACTCACAGTTTTGGGGTAAAACTGCAAAAACAAACCACTGCGAAGTTACAGTGGCAAGAACTGTTGAAGCAGCAGGCCAACATCCTGATAGGAATTTTTGATCTTGCCTGGAGAATGCTCTTCCTGAACAACAGCCGTCTCCATCTCTCACCTCCTCCTTTGGTTTTACGTCCCTCTCAATTCCTCTGCTTTGCTATCCTTCTCACACCACCTTTGCTCCATCCCTTGATTCATTTTACCTCGTCTTCAGCATTCCTAAGTCCACTCCACTGCAATAAGGGCACTACCATGACACTTGTTGCCACGGCCCTGTATTCTCCACCTCTGAAGTCACCTATCTAGGCAGATAGTAGGGTCCATCTTGGAGTTCGAAACTGCACTACTCCAGGTATGCATGGCGCTTACTGCAGTTTCAGTGTAACTCCCACAGAACGTAGGTATCTGAGAGAACAAAAATGGTGCTCATAAGACTTTGGCAGGAGATCAATCAATCTGCACTGTGAACATACACCACTCCACATTGGAGCACACCTGGAATGCTATGCTTTGAAAGCAGCTCTTACAGACCCAGCAACTTCTTCCAAAGATACTTACTTACAGAGTATTTGCACAACACTCCAAATGCCCAAAACCACTGCCATCTACACATAAAGACCCACCTTCTGCAAAAATGGATACAATATTTTTGCTACCAAATACCCTGAATTGCATATACCTATCAGTTCAGCCTCATATTCCAACATGTAAGGATTATTCTCATTTCTTTGCAAAAAAATAGAGTGCATTTTTTCATTTAAATACAGAGGAAAGGAGACAACATTCACCATTAAGTCTTCTGCCAAAAAAAGTTCACGCTGTGTGAACTTTTGTGTTTAGTTGTTAAAAAAGTGATACTATTGCCTAACTAAATGGATCGAATGTTGCCTAGAAAATAGATACATTTTCAAGAAAATATAATGAGAAGGTCACAAAAGTATCTAGGACCTTAAACTTCTCTCAAAGATTTTATGGCTAAGTTCTGCCAAGTGCAAGGGGAAAGCTCTATTTCGCACAATACTGATCTAAATGGAGACACTATTGCCCCTATCTAGACAGGGAAGGGGATGGCAGCTTGCCTTGTAGTTGTTATTTCAAGAGGACCAAATTCATAAGAGGACAATGAGTCTCTCACAGCCAAAAGTTAAGGTTGTACATGGTAATACAAGTGAGATGGAAGTGGGGTGACAGGAACTGCTATTGCCACAGTGAGAGGCAAAACCCAGGAGCACAAAGTTTCTAGTGCACAGAAGCGGATGGACCAGGAGACTTTGGTATTTTCTTATATTTCTGCTTTTAGCATTTAGTATGCTGCCAAGTGAGAGAGTTTAAGGTGTTGTATGAATCTGAAGAAAGTCGCGTGGATTAATGTTAAAGTGTATCAGTCTTACATTTATACATACATCACGCAGAATAGAAAAATCAAGATAAAAATGTGAACGTGCGGATCTTGTTTCCTTTGGCAAGAAAAGAACCACAAAAAAAACCCTCTCATTCACAAAATTCACATACCACATTGTAATTATTTTGTATTTTAACCACAGCTATAATTTAGTCTCATGACTCCTGGTACTTAGGGAGACAAGCCATGTAATTTTCAGAAGCAGTGATTAACCAAACAATCTGGTGGTCTGAGTTCAAATAAATCTATACCTCCTAGTAAATCCATACCTTTTCTGCAGTTTTTCACAATGTTTGTAAGGATGCTTAAGTATTCATACAGTCACACAAACTTAACAAGTATTTTAAAGATTCAGTCCTTCCCCTTCTCCAAGGAAACAGGTTAACCTGTTACTGCATCATTTAATAATCTAATTAAAATTGTTACACTGGTTTGCCAGCTCAAAATAAAGCTGACATAATTAAAGGCTCATGCCTGACAACAATGTTTAGCTGACTGTAACATCATATTGCATTAAGAAAAATAAGAAAGAAAAAAGTAATTTAGGTGTTTGATTTTCAAATGAAAAATCTTAAACTTGACAAATCAGGTGCAGTAACAAGCTGGGATAGTCCTGAACAGAGACTTTCAGGACTTTTTGTCTGGACTCTGAGCCTTCCCCCTGCCTCCTCACCCCCGCCTTGAGGTTTTGTTTCCCATAGTAAAGGAACGAAACAGTCACAGGAAAAGCAAACTCCTATTTGACATAGGAATTAGTTTGACAAGTCACTTTAAGGTCAGTATTAGTAGACACAGACTGAAAGTTAGACAAACACACAGTGATTAAAACTGTGGGTTTAGTTCTGAACAGCACGCTTCAGCAATCAAATAAAAATCCATCTCCCTTGCAAATGCAGGAAGTGGTTTGACTCCAATAAGAGTTCTACAGCTCTCTCTCAGAAATATTATTGAGCTAAACTGGAGAGAAAAAGAGAAACTTGCTGTGGAACTGCCTAAGCAGACACTGGAAGGAGCCTTGAGACACCTCAGTCTGAAAGTTTGGGGACGCATTTCTGCAGTGCGGTAATGAAGTAGTTAAAAGGACACAGCTCAGGCTTCCAATTCTGACTTCTGGCTGGAGGACAAATTGTTATTTAATGCTTGCTTTGTTATTTAATGCTTGCTTTAGAGGCAATATCAGGCAACAAAATGAAAAACCAGTAACCAGCACATAAACACCACTCATTATTCCAGAAGTATATATGTGTTTTAGTGTACTTTATCTTAAAGAGTCAAGCTATAGGAGCCTAAGAGTCTCAGCTTCTCTTCTATGTGATCTGGTTAGTTTTTTCTTTAATTCCTTGTTCTTACAAACACAAACATCTGTTTCTGTTTATGTTGCCCAACCTGGTATTTTCATATAAACAATATAAAAAAAAAAAAGGTTGTAATGGGGAGGAAGCAGTAACTTGCCATAACTGGTCAGCCCTTGAATCATACTGCATATGAACTTAATTTATAATACACAGATGGAGTACTTTGGTCCCTCCTGCTCTGGAGCAAACAATACGTATACAATGAAGGCAAAGGGCTTAAGGACTTAATCACAGCACCAGGCTACAAGAGAGGCCCCTAGGTAAGTGCACAATGACAGCACACATATCAATTTAGCTTAACAACAGGTCAGACCAAAGACTTTGTCTTCTTTTTTATCTGGAAGGCATTTGGCATTACAGGAATAATCAAAAACCCATGTAATATACATGGTTTACATATACATTAGAAATGTAAATAAACCAAATTAGAAATCCACTTCCTGCTACAATGAACACTGAAAATATGCTATTACACCCTACATAAATTAAGTAACTGTCTTTTGACCTGCCATAAGCCATGATAAAAAACTATTTTTTAATGGTCTGTGACCACCAAAGAATGCATTAAGAATGAACTCACAAATTATGTAGGTCTTCGCCTAATGTGTACCTGAAAGCTACCTGAGGTTCTGATGCTATAAAACTTACACCAAGATGCCACCATCATCACCACCCAGCTGATTTTCATGTCATTACACTGATGCTAGTGAAGTCAAGCACATGGATATGACTTGCAAAAATACATTACTATGTACACTGCAACCATTTCCTCTATTAGAAGTCCATTAACATTAAACTTTGGGAAAGGTTACGTTTTGTCATATGAACCAAGAGAATTTCAAGTTCTGCCAATTACCTGAAAACAATTCTGGGGGGGGGAAAAAAAGAAAAAGAAAAAGAAAAGGAATGAGACTAGGACAGATCATGTGCATTGTTAGAGGTTTTCAGTTTGGGGTTTTGTACACTTTAAAGAGACACTTCAGAACAACTTTTATGACACACACAGAACGATAGTTCATTGACAATATTTTGAGAGCTAACAAACAACACTAAAGTTAACTTTTTAACATCATCAAAAGGAAGCAAACATACATCACCAGTCATGTTATACTCCTGACAGCTAAACTAAGTGATCTAGATCCACAGGACGGGATGTCCCTTTAAATAAAACCAACAAACCCCAAACAGAGAGAGAGAAACTGCAAGAGAATTAATGTTGAAGTTTATTTCCTCTTTCTGTACATAAAACTGCACTGATTAAAGCATTGCATATTTAATCTTCATTTGCAACAGAAATGAGACAAAGTGTGTTTTCTAACTAACAGGATATTTACTTATGTTTCTCCTGCTACACCTTCATACAGCCCAAATCTAACAACAAGCCTGTCAAAACTTGCTAAAGCAAGTTCTAGCAGGGATACTAAGAAAATAACAGTATTCATATGTTTTATCCTAATGGCTTCTGCAAGGCCTGAAAAGCTTTATCTGATCAGTAAGAATGGAACAAAGCAGCCCAGCTATGCTGAGAATTTTTGGCAGTCTCCTGCAGATTCATCCAGATATCCATCACCATGGCAGTTTCCCACCCCTGGCTTCCAAAACCCTGGAGGGTCAATAGGACATTTCTAACAGGTCTGTGAAAGGCAGCTTAAAAAAGAAGACCTATTATCAGCAGTCTTAAATTTGCTATAGAGGCTGGACTTCCACTGGAATATTTTTCAGGACTCCACACATGGTTAAAAAAGACCCAAACCAAACAAAAAAAAACCCGCTTCGTAAACACAACAAACCCAACCCAAATCCAAAACCCCAACCAAGTGCTTTTGCCACTACTCCTCTCTGGTTAAAGTGGCAAAAGCAATAGGGAAGGATCAGGCACAGGGCTTAATTGACAGGACACCCGATGACTCAGATCAAAATGTCACAGGGCAAAGCCAGTACTGCTAGCTCTACGCCAGCCACCCCAGGAGCAGGTAACAGAAAATGGCATAAGGAAATCAAACGTAAATTATATTAAATCAATTTTAAATAATCTTTAAAAATGACAAATCTTAAAACAAACTTGTGTTTTCTGAGGCTAAATGCACAGGCTTGGATTACCTGTGGTGGAAAGGGGGAAAGAGCACACAAAACGAGATGGTAACCCAGTTATAACACGTTTCTATACATGAAGGGAGAAAGCGGCTATATGACAGTGTTGCTTTTTAGTCACAATTTAGAAAACTGTTTACATCATTAAATATTTTGATGATTATTTATTTCTTTTTTAATTTATTTATTCTTTTGAAAAGGCCATGTGTAAACAAGACCTTAGTAAAAAAGAATCACACTAAAATCACACTTTCATGCTTTTTATTAGAAGCATCTTACTAGAGGGGAAGATTTAATTGAAGTTGTGCATCTCTTAAGGATACATTTGAACAGGACTGTGAATACGTAGAGGGAATTTCTCCCTTAGGAGAGCAAGGGTAGATGGAAATTATCTCAAAGATATCCCTCAGATCTAGAAAATCCATCCTGGGGGCCTGGATCGGGTTGAGACTCACGGGCTCAAAACAGACACAGCCACATAATGCACAAATCCCACAGCTCTCTCTCATTTACATCAGTGCAAACAAGAAGCAACTACAACAATGCCAGAGGAATTCCATTAGTAGAACTGTAAGGAAAATAAGGCCATTTTTTCTCAATTAAAAACACGGTTTTCTCCTGTGCTGATGTTTGTGGTTATCTCTCAGGACAGATGGTAACAATTTCCCGATTAACGTCTTTATCATTTCTGTTTAACTAATGGGTATGTATTGTATACATAAATTATAACACAATAAAGACTAACCTAAGAGTCCGAGTTATCTGCTCAGAGACTGCACTCCCACCTCCAAGGCCTGTCAGCTGCAAGCCTGAGCAAAGGAGAAGAGACAAAGACTGTCCAAGGTACACAGACACTGAACCACTAGGGATGAGTGACAAAATTGGGGCAAGGTCTAGGAACAGGACACAAGTCACAAGGGCAACAGAGACTAAAGTCAGGCTTGGATGTGACTCGGTCTGATCACAAGGTTAGTGATCTCGATAAGCTTTTGATCAAAAAGCCACAGAGATGGAAGGTGCTCCATAAAACTGTCATTAACTATGAACCATGACAAAATAACTTACAGTTATCAGAGCTGTGAGGGCAACAGAGAAATTCTGTCACTTCAGCCTTACAGTTTCCCAATAGACTAAATACACATGAGCTATTTAACCTATGTAAAAAGAGAAATCTTAATCCTGAACATACAAATACAAACCAGCTTTGTGGCATTGCCACCTATCTGGAGCAAGTATTGGAAGGAAAGAGCAATCTTGCAGTAGGGACTGCAATGGGAAACAGAAAACAACAAATGAGGGTGTCATGCTTTCCCACAGCATTGCAGTTGTCCTGAATAGACAGCTGTGTGAGAGACAAAACAGGAGAAACTGTCCTGGTCTTCTAGACAGCTTTGCAATTTTGATGCTGACTCAGGACTTAAAACAGCAAGCCAACAGATTAAGGGAATTTAAAATCTCAATTTGTCTTGTATCATCTTAAAAAAGATTAAGACAAAAATTAAAGTGGGAAGGTTTGTCTATACAATTGGTATTATTTTTAGTATCTGTTTTAAAAAAACACACTGCTTTCATGGCATAAGGAACATACTTTCCAGAGAAGCAGAAAAGACTTGCAGCTTTAAAGTTTTAATCAAAATAAGAAGCTGGCAGAACCATCCTAGTCTGAAAAAAAAAAAATCTGAGTATTATCTTTCAAGGCAGAAAGAGCACCTTAACTATCAGATGTACTTTTTCACTCAAGGGATCTAACCAAGGATTTGGCTCTCACCTGCTTCTGCTACAGCCCTCCCTTCACGAGTACTTAAGTCTCTCTGCATTTCATTCCCCAACTGTTAGTTTACACTTCTGCCCTATCATACAGGGGAAGATACAGGTAAGAAGGCTGTAAGGCATTCAGATTTTAAATCTAAATATTGTATCTAAACCAAATATAGAAAGACACAGGGGATAAATTAAAATTGTGCATTAATAAAACAGGGACCAAAAAATTATCACCTCTACCCTGAGTAGGCCTGAAGTAAAAATGATGATTGTGATGATCCACCTCTGCAATGTTAAAAGCTAGCCTAGAAGAAACCTATGCTGCTACTTCTGAGAACAGGAAAAACCTCCAGGTTCAAAGCTGCTGCATGTTAAAGCTTTAAAAATGTTGTAAAGAACTCCTGAGCTGGCAAACTAAGTATTTCTTGGTTTGCTCACTGCTGCGTTAGCAAGCACAAGTGATCCCTGTCTCCATAAAAAATACAATTGCTTTGGGTAAATATAAATTTTGTTACCCTTCGAAATACTGAGATTGGGAGACCAGACTAACTGCAATACGTAGTATACTGCTTATCTATTCTATGCTACATTCAATATCAGCAATTTAAGCAGTCATTGCAAAGAACAAAGATGTAGACTACTTTACTATTTCCCTTTATCACCTGCTGTAGCTCTCCGATCCTTGTATCTATGGTATAGTACTACTGCCTTCCCACTTGGACTGTAAGTGCTTCATTATCTTTTTTTTCCGACAGCAGAGTACTTCACACAACCTTTATTTACTCTTACTGTTTCAACTTGAGCCCATTTGTTTTAACTTCTGCATGCTGCACCATATTTAAGATTGGTCACCCCTGTCAGTTCTGCATTATTGCAAAACCCACAGCTGAATCTCACGATCATGCCATCCACCGCCTGGCTAGCAGCACAAACATCAACAAGGGCCTTGCGATTCCTCCCATTCAACATTCCTCTCTTGTCCACGGGCATTAACACTGAGTTTTCTGTGTCCTTGCTTCACTTGCTCTTACAGATCCTGGAACAGCAATTCTCAATAGTTTTCTAGCTGAATCCTGCTGCTGTAGCCTTCCTTCTCATTTCCTTACTTTCCCACTCCTATCCTCCGCTTTTTTTTCAGTGCTCCTGCAGAGTAAGAGCCAGTACCCAGCTGCACCTTGCACCTCACTAGCTGGGAACTGCTGCTGTATGAGGAGGCCTTTGGCACCCACAGCCTGCAGAGGAAAACTGGCTCACTCTTTCGGACTCCCTCTCAAAAGGACAATGTGTAAAGTGTTACTGGCAGATTTGCTGCACTGCAGTTCCAGTCAAGTTACAGGCTCTCTATCTTTTTTCTTATTGTCTGCACAATCCAGGAAATACGCAGCTCTAATTAGGAAAGCTTTAACTTCTCATTTTCTCTAATGCAACCTTAAGTTTCAGACTAGTTTCATGCACAAGTCAAATATAATGTTCCGGGTACTATCATTCACATCTCATTTGCTTCAACCAGCTAAGCACAGGACTGGGAAAATAAAAACTGACAGCAGGCTTTTCTATCTTGTCATAATTTCCATTACCTGCTGCCTTCTCTCAGGAAGGCAGATAAACCGTAATCCAGAATATCGCCCTAAGAAAAAGATCATCTCTACACCACAGGGGGACCAGAGAAAACCATAAGCTCAGTCAATTAACATCTGCAGAGGCTGGCTGAGTACAGCCAAGCCATTTCCAGACTGACATTCAGTGTGGGTGCCCATCACCTACCCTATAGTCTCCTCTACAGGAGGGATACCCCATTGTAGCTGTAAGGGAAACGTCTGCACGAGCAAGTTTCCCTGAAATAATACAACACATGGCTTTAAACTGCATTGACTATATGACACTGATAGCTCCTATTCTGTTTGAGATGCAGAGCAACCCACCCATCAAAAAAGGTAAATTCTTATTAGATAAGAAAAAGAGATTCCCCAAAGCTGACTTAACATTGCTCAGGTTACATGCATGCTGTCAGACTATCAGCTGTTTCCCTTCGCTGACACAAATAAACTGCCCAGAAAAGACAAATAACTACTTGGGCATGGCAGATCAGCACTTGCTGAGGAATTAAGCATTAATCTTCTTGCAACCTGCTCCCAAAACTTGCAATAAAATACACTTTGACATTTTTGTCCACTACCAAACAAGCAATTTCAAACAGAAATACACACCTTATCTGCAAGTAAAAAGGAAGAAGAAATGCATGGAGAAATACTCAGGAAGTGTTAAATGTTGACATAAATATTTTAGCTTTTAGGCAGACCTTACATTTGTCCTTTTATTAACCTGTAACCACACAGAGCTTCTGGTCACACCTTCTAAATCCCAGTGAGCATTCAGTCAAACACAACTTACTACTATAAGCAGCTCTCATTGGTATGACAAATGCTATTGCGTCAGTGAGACAGCACTAAGGGCTACGCTGACAGAGTCGTAGTGTTTGAAGGACCAGATCTTTATTGCACATGGGGCTGCATTTTCAAAGACACAGGAATTAATGTGTGGCTCCTTTATAATGACTCTTATCACAGAAATGGTTATAACACTATACAAAAGGCTTATTTACTGCTTTCACCAAGTGAAGAAAAACAGGATACTCACTTGCTATCTACGCCACCAGGCATCACAGGCAGCCGCTCACTGCACCCTGCCAGTCCCTTCTCTAGGACTCCACCGTATCAGAATGGCCATCCGAACTTGGGCTCCTTTCCTACAGATTGGACATTGCACACCTTTGCTTTGTCAGCAGTCTGGCAACCTCCATCTCACACACCGAAAAATAGTTTATTTTTTCTGAAGCAGGATTAAAAATAAGAAGTCTAAATGAGCTCTGGTGTCCACCCAGCATCCCTCACTGGCACACAGGCAGCAGGAGAGCACATCGGAGACCAGACTGCTGCCTCCTCCCCACGCCTACATTCTAAGATTGTTTTCTAATGAACCATCATAAGTGTTCCCCTCTTTTTAAAAATTACTTTTCACAATACTCCAGTAATACTTAGAAGCTGCTGTTTACAGGCCACATTACTTCCTATTAACACATAACTCGCCATCCATTTCACCTAAACCCGGCACAGCATAGCGCCACGGCTTCAGCACAGATGACTACCCACGGCAAAATCACAGTTACCCTACAGTCCCACCGGGACAGCTACGGCCAAATACCGGGTGACCACGACCACCTCTGAAGCGAGGGGGCTCACTCCACTGCCCAGCCGCTCGCTGACAGACACGATTCACCACTTCAAAGCATTCACAGGTTACAGGACAGCGCTTCACCGCTGCAACTCAGTAACAGATCACTGGAGCCCGACGAAATTGCTGGGGGCTCCGCTTTTAAATTTCCTGTCGTTTAAATTTCCTCGGTTTTAAATTTCCTCCTCTGAACGGCCGCGGGAGAGGACCTAAGTCACGTATTTAGCCCAGTATTAGTCAACCTCGCAGCATTTAAAGACCAGGGCTAGAAGCCAGCGGATCAGGAAGCGGCGAGGGGCGAAAGGGAGCCCACCCT
>NW_010185749.1:0-7318 GCF_000695765.1 Mesitornis unicolor | reverse complement strand
TAGATTTGTCACTTTCCAAAACACCAAAGCAACAGTATGTATCCAGAAACCAGAAAAAGAGGCATCGTTATCCGGGAAGAGATCCCCAAAATAACAACAACGATCAACTCAAAAAAGCAAGATAGTGTGGAAAATCAACTCTTTTATGGCCATGGCACTACAGAAATTCTGCAGGTCTCCATAACCACATAGCAGATGAGTAAAGAGTACCATAGTCTTCAGACCACTTGTTTCCTAAGCATCAATATTTGATGTGAGACCACAATTATAAGAACAGGCTCAGCAGACAGACATCCCTCCCTTCCCATGCACCATAACATACTGTAATACGCTTCTGCTTGGAGTCTTTGCCATGAAGCTCATAACTGCAGTTTTTCTTCTTGAAGGACAGGAATCATGTTGTGTAATTGAAGCTTTCAATATAGTCAGAGCATAAAGCTTCCCAGAACCACAGAAAGCTAAGAAAATTGGAAAAATAACAGCATAATATTAAATATCTCAATACCTCCACTTGGTTTTCATTCTCAACAGGCTCAGGTGTGTCAGTCAATAGTTGGGTTTACCCACAGCCACAGGTAAATAAGGGTGGACTAGGCCACAGTAAAAGTGAGCAACCACTTCTAACCCAAAAGAATATCTGAAAGTCAAAGCTCTTTCTCTAAAACACAACAGCAGCTCAAACCCAGAGACAAACCAACTGCAGTACTAGCTTGCACCACCACCACCATCACCATCACCATGATGACTGGACCACAGGAAGACACAAGACTGCCCCAAGCACAGAAAGTGCAGGCTCAACCTGGGAAACCCCCATTTTGAACCCCAGCTGAGGCAGGGAAGAAGCAGGGATTTCCACCTGCCCCAGCAGCACCTGTGCCAAGAGCACACCACAGCCCCAGGCCCCTCCAGGTGCTTTATTCACATCCTCTTGGCTTTCATTTAAGGAGGCCCACAGAAATGTTTTTCCTCGAAACAACAAAAAAAGAAGTCAAAGTAAGGCAGCATAATAAAATGTGATGTGTAGAGGGATTCCCTATACCAATGCCAGTGGCTTCATCACAGTCCCTCTTCACTTCACATGAGAGCACTGGGGTTCCTGTTCAAAGTATTAAGAAATATTTTTTCTTAAAACTGAAAAGGATGCATAGCTCAAGGTTGCTCACTGTTGGCCTCAGAGCCTTACAAGGTGGCTTGCAAACTATGTATTTTTGTGATAAATGGAAAGAACATAAAAGTGACAATTTTTTAAATCATGTTTTGTTATTGTGCTTTTATAGTTCAGTCCAGAATCTGGACTGAACTATAATTTAGATTTTGCTCAAATTTTGGCATCTGTAAACGTAGCAGATCTGACATTTAAAGGGAATGTCTAACGTTTGAGTGAGCCAATTATTTCTGGACGAAGCAATGCTAGGAATTAATATGCATGGATTTTTCTAAAGGAAAAGATGCATTCAAATCTATTATTTCATTGTCAGTTATACGTAGCTTGTGGCAGGGCATGAGGTGTAGAGTAAAATACAGTGAGGGGAGGAGAATAATGGTGCTATGATAAAAGAACACGGAGCAAGGCTGGACACTCTCCTTTCTTACGCAATATTGCACCTGAGCAGCATTGTATTGTGTAGTATTCTCACACAGTATAACACACACCTGCACCTGAGGCACAACGCCGTGCTTGGGTTTTACCTCTTTGCTAATGGCTCCCCAGATGTAGCAGTAACCTACATTACTAGCTGTAGTATGTCTGCTGTGGTTGGAAATACCCAGTGAAATGCTTGAAGAAAGTCTTACTGCTTTATGCATGTAACCTCTGTAAAATATAAACCTGGCATAATTCCCTTTCCAAAAGACAGTTCAGTCATAAGTTTAAGGCTCAATTATCCACAGCTTTAGCATCCAATGCCATCAATGTTTTTACAGAAGCAGAAGGCTGACACCAATGAAGCCCTTGAATGGATCACCACAGTAGCAGTCATACAGTTTGGCTGTGAACAAAGGGATAATTATGAGCACAGGGCTACTAGGTCTGGGAGTCCAGTTTGACAGGTAACACCCTTGGCTGCATTCGTTCCTTGCATTAAAGTAGCTAAAAAAACCTGGTGTCTCTTAATCAAGTTAACGTGGTTGACCACCTAGGTGCTTGACCCTGATTGACGACATTGTCTCTCCGAGTTTAACAATGCATGGTTAACTTTTCAGCTACTACAGTTCTACTATATTTTCTAGCACAAGCAGAAATCTTTGGTATTTTTGAAGGGAAAATGCTTCAGATTTGTTTTGGGGTTTTTTGGAAAGTTTTGTTTCACAGAGGAAAATAAGAATATAAAGCAATGGGTATGGTGCAAAATAGGTGGTTTGGGCAATTTCCTCACAAGAGATGTGCCAATCTTCTCACAAGAAATGTGCCAATCAGAACACATTCTTGGTAATAAATCCAGGACAGATGGACATATTTTGACGCTCAGGATGTGGACAAAATGCCTCCAGCAAAGGACTTGATAATTTGGATTGAGGATGAGCAGTACCTCTGTGGCAGTATTCTCTCAACTTTCTCCAAGCTATTTAGACCATAAAGAACATGAAAACCTCAGCAAGAAGAATTGCAGTAGCTTGAAACTTGCCTCATCAACTTGTGTGCTTCAGCACCACTGCCAGGAGAAGCAGGGCTTGCAGTGCACCAGGGAGAGCAGCTGAAGCCAGAATACCACTACAATCTGGTCATGACCCTTGCATGCAAATCAGCTACAGAAGCTGGTGTCCAAAGTAACCACATCTCTGAAGTCAACCTCCTGCAAGTATTCTAGGATTTGTCTGTGTGAATGTCAAGCAGTGGGAAATAACGTTTGCATTTTCTTTTTGCAGGAGCTGGATTTAGTCAGCTCTATTAAGCTAAAAATTGATGGAAAATACCGTAAGTTGCAACGTCATTTCTGAACAACTGCTCTCCTGTGGGACTCTCATTCAGGGTAACTGCTCTTTATTTTTTTTTCCAATTGCATTGTCTATCTCTTAATTGCAAACACTGAGCTGTACCTATGAGTCTGAATTGGGCTGTGTTGTTTGCATCAGTGCTGGAGAGCAGGATCCACCTCAGACCTCACATAACAGTAACAACAGTTGCTAAGAGATCTCAAAGGGAAAACACCCTTTTGATTGCAGTGGGGGCTGCGGGGAAGCTGATGGGCAGATGAAGGCTGAGAAGGAAACACATTGAAGACGATATGGCTATGAAAGAGAGATTCCCATTTCTTCAGCACATTTGGATTTGCAATCATATCTCACTTTATTTGTAGGAAGCTAAGAGCTACACACCCTGTTATAAATATGGACTTGAAACTCCCGGTGACATCGCATTAGAAGACATTTGTCAACAGAAACAGGAGCCTTTCTTAAGGACAAGGGAAGCTGGAGTCTGGTACAACAGAACGGCTGCAGACTGGAAAGAGAGAGCTGGAATTATGGGAGAGGGGGGCTATCGTGCTGCTCTACTACACTGCCATCTTTAGGATTGTAATTCCTAGCATGCTGTTTCCCCCCTCTGTTAAGCCAGTTCTGTTATCAAGGAAGAAAAAATATATACCAACTCCTTTTTTCTTTTGTTTGTTCTGGCTCCTGCACTTCCATGCTAGTGCCTGTCTCCTGTGTTAAACGCGCTGCTCCTCCCTGCCCAGCAATGCTCTTTGTTGCCACCTTCTCAGCTGCTGCTGGCGCTTGTGTTAATCATACCTGCATGAACGTAATCACACTCCAAGGGCAGCGCTTGGACACCCCTACCTAGAGTTTAAACAGACAAACTCCCACTATTGGCAGCAGCATGGTGCCAATGGCAGCAGGAGGGAAACACCCTTCATTTGCCCTGGTAGCCCAAGGAAAGAGGAGTGAAGCCAGCATCAGTAGTATCCTGCTGGAGAAAGGTCTGGATAACCACAGGGCTCAGGCAGGCATATACACAAAACTGCCTCGTCCAGTCCAGTGAGGGCATTTTCTGTCATAAAGTAGGAAGTGGGTAAAAAGAACAGAACAAGGGGTGGGATCCAGCTGGCTTGCATTCACTCCCAGCTCTGAGACTGATTTTGCATACAGCTTTGAGAAAAGTTTGCTGTCACTCAGCTTCTCTGTCTGTAAGCCGGGCATAGTGATATTCACCTCTTGAGCAGAGTTGAGGGGCGTAGTCTCATAATCGGCGCCAGAATCTTCACAAAAATGCTATTTGTACGTCAGCTACAATATTCCATTTACGTCTGGCTGTGAAGGGAGATACGGAAAAAATCCAAAAAAGTGTTAATCAAGTGCTAATCTTGCTGCTAATTATTTTAACTGCTTACATTTGGAATTTCTGTATATGTTTCTTTTACTTTCCTTCTCTAAATGGGAGTAAAATGTACAAAAGGGCAGGTATTTCCTCCTTTCTGGTCCTACTCCACCTATTTTTTGGGCCATACTACATGCCTGGGAGTTTCATAATGGGAATTGGAAATGGAATTAAAGAAAAGGAAATGGCTACAAATGAAGCAATTTCCTGGGTGTAAACAGCACTTGTAAATTTGAAGGACGGATTTAACATGAAAACATATTTTGTTCTGTCAAACGAGTGTGATGATTTGTTGTTAGATACTATTTAGCTGAGAACAATAACAAATACCCCCATTATGACTGCTGATGACATAAAAGACCAAGAACTGAACGCTGAAGTCCTAATTTGGGCAAAACTCCAGAACTTCACTGATACTTTTGTGTAAGTAATTACATTATGATCTGGTCTTGGCAGGTTCCAACCCTAATGGATAACAATATACCCTGGATTAAGTTTTCAAAAATTTTTTAACTTGCTTTAAAAAAAATAAGTTGAGACTGGAGGAGCTAAATCACAGTGACTGCCACCAAAAGTAAAACTTAGTGTGTTGTTTTATGACACCATTTAGACACCTGAGTGTCTGCGTTAAGTATTTCCGGGGATCGTTTTGTCTCTAGTTAACCAAATACCTTTGAAAATCCAATCCCCAATTCTTTTGGAAATAGCAATTTAAGCTTCTACTCATTTACACCTCTTCAATAATTTCCCTCCTGTTTATTTCAGCGTTGAGGGATGGACGTTGAGAATTGGTCTTCATATCTGTGAGTGGCTTTAATGCAAAAGATTCCATTAATTTCTCAGAACTAAAAGAGACTGCTTGAAGTTCCTGGCTGAACTAATACTTTCTGAACATCTTAGTGGTTAACCCAGTTACCTGGCTGCCATGAAGAATGAACAGGGGCTGTTCAGCCTGGAGAAGAGAAGACTCTGGGGGGACCTTATTGCAGTCTTCCAGTACCTGAAGGGGTCCTACAGGAAAGCTGGGGAGGGACTTTTTACAAGGGCAGGTAGTGATAGAACGAGGGGGAATGGTTTTAAACTGGAAGAGGGCAGATTTAGACTGGATATTAGGAAGAAATTCTTCCCTGTGAGGGTGTGAGCACTGGCCCAGGTTGTCCAGGGAAGCTGTGGATGCCCCCTCCCTGGCAGTGCCCATGGCCAGGTTGGATGGGGCTGTGAGCAGCCTGGGCTGGTGGAGGTGTCCTTGCCCATGACAGGGCTTGGACTGGGGGAGCTTTAAGGTCCCTTCCAACCCAAACCATTCTATGATTCTATAATGAGTTTGGTGGTGTTTATTTTTTGCATATTCTACAATTGAAAAGAGTAGGACTCTTACATCTGCAAACACTGTTTCCTGCCAATATGTATAGTTCTTTTTTTGGAAACCCTTTGGATCAAATTTAAAGGTATTAAATTCCATTTTAGCCTTTACTCTTCCAAATCATATGACCTGGTGAATATGTACACCATACAGGCATAAAACATCAATGTCAAAAAACATCAGTGAACATATCCGCTGCAATGTGTGAAATGAATTTCACCACCACAGACTGATGTATCACTGAAGCATAACATTTGGTTAGTTGTCTATCATAGCAGCAAAAGTAAATTATACTTCAGCAATTCTGGATGTACTAGAGGTAAGAAAAATCATTCATCCAAGAATAATCAACTTCTGGAAATCATTCACAGCTGCTATAACTGAGCACAATGCACCAGCAATTAGCTGTGCATCATTGCTTTCAAATTGCACAAATCTGATGGCAGTGGGGGCGGTGAACATTTGTTAAACTAGGTTTTATATGAAATAAGTGATCACCTGGAGGAGGAATATCACTGGAATTTACATTTCAGGTCATATCTAGGAATTTATATTTTAGCTGTAGAATGTCTCCACTTGGCTTTCTCAACTAAGGATGTCATAGATCCAAGATACTGTGTATCTTACAAAACCCCACTGGAGAGATATGATGGAGAATTCACCATTTGCAGACCAGCTTCTACTCTCATTTGTACAGGGATTAATAAGAACTGATTCAATTGAAAAAATAAAAGAAAATCTTATTCCGGTGCAAGGGATATCAGAATGAGATAAACAGACTGCACCCATGGTTTTACTGCCTTCACAGGGGCTGTCAGGCCCAGATTCAGTCCATCCAGGTTAAATGAAATACCTAAGCTTTAAAGCTATCTTCTACCATCCATGAAGAGAGGCACTTTGAGAGGAAAAAAAGACTGCAAATTATACAGAAGATTAAGGCAGCTAAAATCCTAGCTCAAGAATCTCATTGAAATATTTCATGACAGACCAGATGAATTCATTACAAACACTAAATATTCATTACCTTTACACTAAAGACAATGAAAACATAGATCTGAGCAGTAACAATGTGTCTGCATTTGGATGAAATACAAATAAGAGCACTATCCGTTTTTATGAACATTTTGCAATAGCAAGAGGAAACAAGACTGGTAGAATTTTGTAATAGGCTTCTATGTACTCCTAGAAAAAAAAACCAAAGAAACAAACAAACAAAAAAAATCCATGAAGAAATAGATATTAAAGGCCCAGTTACAGTCTCATAAAGTCTGTGGTTGGATTGTACCAAGCGTTGCCATTTGGCACTCTCTGAAGAGCGTACACAAACTCCATGCTCGGATGCACATGTCAGTCTTTACTGCCAAACCCACGAACCACTCTGTTCTGCTATATTTGGCTTCAGTCCCACAGGAAAGTTTCCAGTTGCTGCCCTTTCCACGCTTTCCCAGTTGGATTTGTCTCATAAGCTTACTGAAGAAGGAACAAAAGAGCCAGCAGAACCTAAGGAATCACTAGATGAAAACTGTCGAGCAAGGTGTCTTGTTAGATATGGAAGGCTGTATCTTCTAATATCAGAAGTGTAGGTGCTCATTTCACATAAATCTAAACCAATTTATTTTATTTTATTTTATTTTATTTTA
>NW_010185748.1:0-833 GCF_000695765.1 Mesitornis unicolor | reverse complement strand
GGAAGGAGAGGAGGAGGAGAAGGAGAAAAAGTCTGTGTAATCTTTCAGTGCGGAGGCCGCCGGAGCTGGGGCCGCCCGTCCCTGCATCGCTCCGCGGAGCCATGTGGGGCTTTTGATTTTATTTTTTTTTCCAATTCTTTCTTTCGATTGATTTATTTTTCCCTTTTGTTTTTTTTTTCTTCTTCCTCTCTTCCCTTCTCCTTTTTTTTTTTCTTTTCTTTTTAAAACTCTTCTTCCAGGGAGAGGATAGTGGTTAAAGCTCGAGCTGGATGGATGGGTATGGGGAGAGGGGCAGGATCCACAGCCCTGGGACTTTTCCAAATCCTCCCTGTCTTTCTCTGCATCTTCCCTTCAGGTAAGGAACAGCCTCTTTATTTTGAAGATTATTTTTTTTTCCTCCTGTATTTCTCGCAGCCCTTGGATAGCCGCGACAGTTCCCCCTGCCTCTGGGCCTCTTTCTCTCTCTCTCTCTTTGCAGCAGTTTGCCACATGTTGAAAACAAGTGGGGGTCAGTTTTGGTGCGTGTCTCTCCCCCCCAATCCCTTTTTCCCCAAGCACTTGCGGTGGGTGTTTTTCCTTGCCCTCATCTTCTTTGTCTTCCCCGCTGCCTCATCCCACAAGGAAGGAGATGGTGGAAATCAAAGCGATCCCCAGCGAAGGCAGCCGGGGGTGGTTTCTGACAGCGCCAGGCAGGTTCTCCCCTTCCCGGCTGTGCTAAGGAAGGGGTGGGAGGACTCCCGCACATGGACCCCCCAGATGCCAAATTTCTGCCCTTGAGAGCAGTGGGGGGTGTCCGCTCCGAGCCCTCCGCGGGAAAAACCTGAGGGAGGCTA
>NW_010185747.1:0-2193 GCF_000695765.1 Mesitornis unicolor | reverse complement strand
TGCTGCCACCAACACCTCAGGTCCTTTTCTGGTGTCCCAGTGTCTCCATAAAGACTTGCCAGTAGCCAGTCATACACTTTTACTGTGCATGTTTGCAGTCATACACATGAGACAGGTTTGTAGCAATACTTACTAAGGTTGCCCTAAATTTTTAAAACTTCCTTTTAGAAGCTTAATTTTTCCAAGCAAGGTGTCTGCCCAAGCGGGTCTGGCATTTCTTCAGTGATGCTAAAGAACAGAGTTGTTTTGACGGCGTTAAAATACTCTAGCAACCTTTCCTTTGAAAACTTCCTATTTCCTCTGCTAGACTCCAGCTGGGAAAAGGATTTTAGGTAATGGATGCCTTCTGCCTTCTGTCCATCAAAGCCATATGCCCCTGAGAAATCAGATCCATCAAAGCCATATGCCTTTGCAAAGTCAGTGGCCCTTGCTGTTTGCTCAGAATCTGGGGTTACAGCTCTTCAGAACCCCATTCCTACTGGAGATGTTTCCAGCTTATCTGGCAGCATCTCTAAAAGCAGAAAGGCCATCATTTTTGGACGCCTTCCCACACTCACTTGTAAATAACACAGAAATCTGATGGACTGGAATGTAGAGAAGCCAAGAGCTTCAACTACCAGGAAGGAAAACAAGAAGCTTGAAAGAAAAATTAGTAGAGGAAGATACCTGCAGAAGAAAGCAGGGACTAGAACTTGAAGCACAGTTTCTTTACTTACTGTATATTTAATAGCAACTTTCTAGGACTAGCTGTGACTCAAAAGAGTAACAGAAACACAGTAAGTCTTACTAAGTGCAATTTCATTCACAAAGAGTAGGAATGCCAACTCGATTTCAAGTCTTTTTCATGTCTGAAAGGTTAACTGCTGCATCTTTATTAGTCTGAGATTAGCAAGATGTTTTCTCTTGTATATTTTTGCTAATCTGACGTATTTCAGGTGTTGTAACAGTTGAGGTTTTTTGAGTTGTTGGGTTCCCCCCCCCCAGCAGAATAAACCACACTGGAGTTCTGAGAGTAAAAAGAAAACTTACCAAAAACGATATAGTTTATATTATCCATTTATGTAACATATATCTGAAAGAAAACTAAGTCATATTTCATTATGAGATGATTCACCCACCGCATTGGTTTTAATAAGCCTACTTGTGTATCTTTGATTATAAAACCACCACCATTTTCTATAAAAATGGTATTAAGTTTACAGATCTGAAATTATCATCTTCTTGTTCCTGATGATACAGAACACAAAGAAAATCTACGTTAAAACAGATGTGCCTGAAGTAAGTGCTTTACACCCACTCACATGAAAACAAAAGCTGCCATCAGGAAAACATGCTCCCTGACAACATCCCCTACAAAGCGTTAACACTAAATTCTAACCAGCACACCAAGCAGCTCCAAAATGCGATGCCTTTAGCTCAGCAGGGTACCACAGGCATGGAAAGCAGCACGTATTAAAATCATTCCTTGTGCTCATTATTTTCCCATTTTTTTTAAAAAAAGGTCCTAAAAATGCTAAGCAATAAGCAATATGAATATATCCAGATGAAAACACTTTGGAATACCTTGCAGGAAATGAGACTTCTAAAGTCTGCATTCAGCAACAGGCGTATCTGGAAATAGCTGGCAGTTACCCCTGTAAGTGAATCATGTTTTGCCAGCATAAAACAAGTGGAGAATAAGAACATGAAAGTAAAATAAATAACATAAAACAAAACCCTAGGCAAAGGAATAGGAAACATTTGTCCAATCGTGGCAAGTTAAAAATCAGATTTACTCATTTTCATACAAGCAAGCAGGGGAAAAAAAGCTAATGTGGCAATGATATTACGGTGACAAAAAGCTTCTAAGTGAATGCCAATCCTGTTTATAATCTTGCAGTGACTCTTAATCCAACAGGAATAAATGGAATCTGCAATTACCAAACTGTGAAGGTAAAGAAGGTCAGTACCAAGAAGGTTTTCATTAACTGTTTTCTGTCACACGAAGAAAGAAAATACAGGAATATAACTTAACTTGATCATAAACTTTTAGCTGGCACAGGAATAATTTGTGATGCTCAGTGCAGGATTATGGAGGAGAATGGCCTGGTAGAAATTAGGACTTCTCCCTGTGAAAAGGTGGCAGGGCCTTTAGCCCAGCTGAAGTGTGTCTGCACCAACGTACACAGCATGGGCTATTGCAGGAGGAACTGG
>NW_010185746.1:0-2892 GCF_000695765.1 Mesitornis unicolor | reverse complement strand
GGGAGAGGGAGCCGCTGCTGGCGTGGAAAATGCGAAATAGGGATGGATCCCCCCGCGGTGGGAGGGGGAAAGGAAGCGGGAAAACTGGATCAAACCCGGGTAGGAGAGTCAATTTGCGCCGGGAAAATCCAGAGACTGGACCTAAATAAATTTTCCCCGTGGTGATTTGCGCCGCTTTCTTCTCTCGTTTGGTTGGTGCTGTTTTAAATTGAGACTTTTCTTTCGCCTACCTGGGCGCAGGGACTCAGGCCGAACAACATCCCATATCTTCCTCTAGCAGCCTTTCATTTAAATATGTAGCTACAGCCGTATATAAGTACAGGCATCCATAGGTAAAGGTACACACAGGCATGCACAGACGCACATGCGTCTGGATTTGTTCCCCTCTCCTCTTCACTCCCCCCTCTCTGCTTTAACAAGCGCCTGATAACGCGTTTAAGTCTTGTTATTTGAACTCTCAGATCAGCATGCAGAAATGTAATTGCATCGTTTTTCATCAGGAAAGAAAAGAAGGAGGAAAGGTGGGGGGGGAAGTCCCGTGTCGTGTGTCGTCCCCCCCCCATGCACACACAGACACCCAGTGCTTGGTAATCGCTGAGTCACCGTACTGGGGGTCAGTGGGTAAACACGGCGGAGGGAGCAGCATCTTATTGAAAACCCTGGTGCAAACTGCATCCCTCACTCAGCTCCAAGCCTGGAGATCCCTCCCCTCCTCCTTCCCCTGGATTTATTAATCCGGACTTGGAATAAAGTGGCCCAAGAATGGCCAGAGTCCTCTTTTTGGGGGTGGATGGTCTCTTCGGATGCAGTGGGACCCGCTTTGTTACAGCGGGAAGAGGCTGGGGGATCAACATTAAACTGCCATTTGGACTGCCGGTGACGGGCTTCATTTTAGGGGGAGAGAGGAGGAAAAGTGGGAACCCTAACCAGTTCACCTAGGGATGTAAAGAAAGGGAAAGCTTTCTCTGGGGCTGGGGTCTGATCTGGGCATGTTTATTCCTATTTAGAAGCTATTGTTCCTGCCAGCCTTTGACACAAACAGAAGGGGAGAGGGAATTGGGGGGGGGGGGGGAAGGGTGGCTTGAACAAAGCTGCTCAAACCCAAGCAACCCCTAAAGGTGGATGAATACTTTCTTTTCCTCCCTTTAAAAATGTATGCGACCAGACTTTCTGTTTGAGGTTGTTTTATGGGTGGTGTTGTGTGTCCCCCTCATCCTTGTGAGCTGAGGGGAGTGTCTGGCTGTGATTCACTTACCAGGGCCCATTTAGAGAGGTACATGTCCCCCCGGGTGGGTGCCAGGGAGCCTCGCAGGGACAACTCCTTGGGCCTCTGGCTGACGCTGGGTTGAAGAACCAGACTTGGAAATCGGTTTGTGGCAAAGCCTGCAGTGGGAAACAAAGAGGCAGAAATATTGGGAGCCCAAGAAGAGCCTGAAAATAACAGAAATGCATTGAGCTTCCCAGAGATGCCTCAGCTTCTCAGTGGGGGACAGAGCAGGATCCTTTTTGGGCTGGCGCTGTGCAGCTGAGGGCTGGACCTCACAGCCCACGCTGAATCAGAGGCATTGTGTGCAAATGAATAAGTGCACATTGTTTTGGGATGCAGCTATTGTATTTGGGGTTGGGCGGGAGGAGGGGGTTATATTTTTGTGTGTGCACGGGTCTGTGTGCTTTTGAAAGGTGAGTGCAGATTGCAATAGTTGCTGCTCTGTTTTTGTTTGTCAAACAGGGCCCTTCTCTTGGGAGAGGGGCATGTGGCGGATCCCAGTCCAGGATTACATTAATCAAAGCATTATTTCCCTAGGGATATGCAGCACAAATGATAGTAAATCCTAATAAAATTGGATCGCTGAGAAATTGAACGCTTAAAGTAATCTGCTCTGCCTGATAAAAACTTCAAATTTATAAGATATTTTGCAACTCCACCTCCAAACACCTTAGGTATCATCACTATGTGTGTGTATTATACATCTATCTGTAGGAGAGAAATCCCTGCTCAGTTTAACAGGCCCATCACTATTGAATATATATATAGATGTGGTTGTGTGTATGTGCACATGCACAAGTATTACACACACACACATATGCAGAGTCATAAAATAAGCTGAAATCTATACGCTCATAACATTAATGACTACAGTCAATATTTTAAGGACTTTGCATAAGCCACCTTTGCTGTGGCAGGTGCTGTAGAAGACTGGAATAAGGCTGTACAGGGTTGTGTACCAGCACTGTAATCTTGCCTGGGGACTCTATTTTCTCTTGCTTTTTACTGATGCTCACCATGGGCCTCCACAACAGCATCTGTGATCTCAGCCCCACTAAAAGCAGCTTTGCTATTTAAAGCTGAGACCACGGGGTTGGTAAGGAAATAATAATTAAAAAAATAGATGGACATGAGCATTTGAAGTGGAGTTTAAAGAGGCTTTCAGGGGATGAGCTTCAGAAGGAAACTGCCTTGGACAGGATGCAGAGAATTGGAAGAAGAGAAGGTGTTCCCAGGCCAGTTATTTTTCCTCAGACACGCAGCGTGCTGCACCCACAGCCCCTCTGTGCAGGACTGGGCCACCACTTCCCCTGCCCCTTGGCAAGAGCCAGCGACGGCCAGGGGAGCTGCTGGCCATTGGTTAACTTCAGAACCTCATCTCAGCGACTCCCTCATTGCAGAAGGATAGTTTGTTTATAATTGCAGCCACAGGACATGACAGTAGGCTCAAAGAGACCCACTGTCCAGCAGGAGGAAAAAAAAATTGCTTATCTCCCCAAAAAGAGCACTGTGCTTCCCAATGTGAAAAGGGCAGAACGCATTCCCACTCACCCAGCTGAAAATCTTTGAGAGGCTGCAGTTCCCCCCGAAGTTACAAATGCTGGTCATTCCTCTTACCCTTACCC